>NW_001813977.1:371864-538206 GCF_000149585.1 Histoplasma mississippiense
CAAAATAAAACAGATATATCACTCGGTATCTACCGAATGGCTAAAAGAAATTCTACTCTTGGAAATAAACATCGCTCAATATCTTCCAATAGGCGCGCTGAAATCTCTCTTAGCTACTCGACTAGAGGCTCGACTACTTGTAGGAATTTTCTTCGAGTTATGGACTGGCGTAGTGTTGGCATTTGCGAGGCGGGAACGAGAACGTGAGGAAGAACGCGAAGCGGCATCATTAGCGCTAGCAGACCTTTTTAGAGTCTGCGCCACACACACAAACAGCACGCTAGGCAATGTCAGAAACTTGTAACCCTGCCTCGCCTCTCAAACGAAAGAAGATAAAATGAGCGAATAAGAGGGAGTCTAGATCGCGCCTCTTATTCTATTTCGCGCAATTTGGATAAGTACGCACCGGGAAGCACGAATTGGAGGGGAGCCTTCTCGTCTTCTGTTGCGTTTTGGGAGCACACCCCCCATGGTATCCTTCCTTCGTGTGACGTTGTTGGCGCCAGAAAGCAGGCGCTAAGTTTTGTATTTCTGCATATATACACGTACATACCTACGATGTTACTTTTCACCATTGGTTTCCAGTCACACCTTTAAGTTTAATTGGCTTTTTTTGTATTTTCTATTTTTCATATGGCGGAATATTTTGCTGACTTATATATTCTCGTCTTTTCGCCTAGATTGCTTTCGGAATCGGGCTTCCTGTAGCCTCCACCTGAACGTTACCAGGCCCCTAGGCCGTCGCACCCTGACGCCCCCTTCCCCCGGCCATTGCTTGGCTATGCTTGTTCTCTCTCTATCTCCAGAAACGCCATAATAATGGCAAGTGGATGGCTGAAAGAACCCAGTTGTCGTAGCCAGCCGTCTACTCGACAGTTCTGCGCCACGCACTGGTTCATCCACATCCACGCATCGAATCACAGTGGCTGCCATGCTTCCACTGTTTCGTGCTATGGGAGCTCCAAAATAGGACCCTTCTCCCCCACTGGCCATCCCGCCTGCTGCCCTTGGGGGAAGGAGGGAAAGGGGAGAAGAGATAATGACTCACCAGTCTTCCTGGCTTTAGCATATATGTTCCGATGAGTCTCTGCACGTCTCTGTTCTATCTTGCCCTCACCCTTCATAGGCTATATATGATAGACATGGAATTCTAGCAATCTATCCCCCGACAGGCCCTAGGAGCAGGAAAAACGGGGACGTCAAACAGCTCCAGTGGTATCACCATGATTTTAACAGACAGAAACAGACAACCAACGAAATGGACATAGTCTGCGACCACTGGCACATGTGAGTGTCATGTTTAAGGAGAATGGTGTCTATCTCCATCGTACATCTGTCACTGGCGGATCGTTCCTTTCCTGCTAGGCTATTACTGCTTAGGGAGTAAGCATGCGTTGACGTTGATGTTGTTTGACATATCAACCGCTTTCTGGAACGGAACGACGGCGACGGTTGATGGGGGAGCAGGAGATGTCATTGATACCATCTGCCCATACCGCTTATATCTATCTATCTATCTATCTATCTATCTATCTATCTATCTATCTATATATATATATATATATATATCGATATGTATACGTGGGTCTACAGGTTATGGAGGAGGCTCCCCTCCTATAATGTGACTCTGCATCTCCTGTCTTTTCACAGGCTTTGCAGGGCCCATACACAACTGCTCATCTTCTTACCTCCACTTCCTCGCCTTTCTACCAACCCCGCCTCCTGTCCCTTTCACCCCCCGCTTCTTGTGTTTGATATAAGGGATAATATTCTGTTTTGTGTGCTCCTTCCGCTTCTCAGTAACAATATTACTCGCTGGCCGGCATTTCGCGCTACTGGTACGGGAATCTCCCTCCAATGGGAACTGTTTTTCATTTTCATTATCATTTATTTATCCCTTTCTTTGTTTCTGCATATGATATATGATATTATAGAGGGTCGGTCATCTCATACTGTTGTAGGGGTGTTTTAAGATGAAACGTTTTTCTGATGCTCATATACATTCATCTATTTTACTTTTGTTTTAGTTTGATGACGCTTTGCTACTTGCCAAATAAAATAATCGCAGCGACATCCATGATATGTTGTCCTTTAACTAACGATACGCTCTGTTTTAGATAAGTGGAGATGAACGCCACATTGTAAATCTAGGTATTCATTCTCCTGTGGAAACAGCATGGCAGGTTTGCGACACAACTCTCCAAACTGAAAGATGATAGCGCGTGGCTCCCTTTTAGATGTGGTTGGTGATAATGGTAATATGATAATAATCTCAATATACTTATATAACCGGGCCCTAGATGATTTGTAAGCTGCCGCTCACCTGCAACCTCTGGTCGGCCCCTCGTTCCGAGGGTCCGCCATCTCAACGTTATCCGCCATCTCAACGTTACTGCCCACTTATACCCATGATATTCAGTTGATTTATCAACCAATGAATCTATATTTGATAGATACAAATAGATTATATTGTAAATGAACTATTGCCGTGAATTCCTTGTAAATTTGGTGGCATTAACATAAATGCCTTTGTCTCTGCAATATCTCTTAAGTTCCTTCATAACCTTCTTCCATTTTGGCCGTAACTTCTCCAATGCCTCCTCAATACCAATCTGATGATGAATAGCTGTCATTTTGCGAATATTATCTGCAGAGATGACTCCTCCTTTATGAACTACCCTCCGTGAGCCGTTCAGACGGCGTTTGCGAGCAGCCGAGGCGGCAGTTGTCTGCGAGAGCTCCTCCTGCAAAAGAGCCACTGTATTGGCCATTGCAATACTACCCTTATAAAGCTTCTGTAATCCTTCATATATATAGTCCTCATCATAGTTATCTTCATCTTCCTCTTCCAAAGCCTCGAGTTTGCGTTTATATCGGTTGAATTGGCGTACAGTTGAAGGAGTATACCAAGTATCTGAATCCATGGAATCTGAATTTGAAGATTCTCAAGGAGTAGTCTCGAATTCACGCAATTTATTAAGGACAATTGAAGGATTGAATGGAAGTAGGCCAGTTGCTTCCCATCCATGTTTGATTGTATGAACTCTGAATGTTGCTTTTCGTATGGAGGTGATAGCATGAAGAAATTCAACCTTTGTGAACTTCTCACAGCCGCGTCTTGTTGCTTCTTCAACTGCCACTGAATGATGATGCTTAAAGGCTTGAAAAACACCAACATCCAGAGGTTGTAATAGGTGACTCGTATGCGGGATGAGATAGAAGGGAATGATGTTGTTCTTTTCACAAAAATCCATGAATTCAAAGGTGCAATGGGAGTCAAATCCATCTAATAGAAGCAGACGGTGGGTTCCTTTGTTGCGAGCTTTTGTAGACCGATGGAAATGCTGAATCCACTGAAAAGAGATTTGATCATTATTATACCCAGTGTCGGATGTAGCTATCATGGCATCCTTCTCTATTTCATCTGTCCACCGCTCCTGTAGCTGCTTCGCGGTGAGAATATATAAGGGAGGAATGGTAAAGCCATCAGTTGCAACTCCTTCAATGATAGTAAGACTTTCTCTATTATTTGAACTTCCAACATAGGCCCGTCTTCGAGGATCTCGCGTTACAATCCATTGATCATGTCCAATTCCTATTCTGAACCCTGTTTCATCGAAGTTGTAGATATCGCAATCTTGAATTCCATATTTATTGACTGTTTCTTTGAACCGGTTAAACCAATCAAGGATATGAGATGGTTGATGAGCCTGTTTCCGTAATATATCAATGGTCTTCTGCTTGCGTACATTATACTCTGGATGGCGTTTGAGAAATCTTTTGACCCAGTGCTCTCCAAGCCCAGGTGCAGGTGTGGTAGAATCTGTATGGCTCTGCGCAAGTAGGAATCGAGCAGCACCAAAGATCATCGATCGATTGGGAGGTAGGCATAGCTTATCTAGAGCTTCTATATACTGACAAAGTGATTTTTCCTGCTCAAAAGATAAAAGTCGATTAGCAGGAGGTCGATGAGTTCGCGGAGCACGGCCATTGTATCGATTGAGCAGACGGGAATAGGGAAGGTTATAATCTCTTGCCAATGCTTTGATATTGGGTTTTTCAATATCGGCTATGGAATCTAGAGCCTCTGTGATCTTATTCTCTATTAAAATATATGTAGAAGTCATCACATTGGTTGATTATTGCATTTTGAAAAAAGAGATTCGCGTATTTGAAAATAATCGCGTTGAGATGGCGGATAACGTTGAGATGGCGGACCCTCGGAACGAGGGGCCGACCAGAGGTTGCAGGTGAGCGGCAGCTTACAAATCATCTAGGGCCCGGTTACTTAACTATGTAATTTCCCCGAACGTGGATGCACAAAACAAACCACGGCCAATGAGAATAGAGGTTGGTAACGTGACCTTTCCATGACTGTTTGTTGCTGTCAATTAGCGCTTTTCTAGAACTACTTTCTCACCTACATGGGGGTCAGAGGTCCAAGGCTCATCCCATGATACGTGTGGGTGTTGGCGTAAATGCATGTAAGCTACCATGACACTGTGCCAACCTCTCGCTAACTCGCGGTCCAGTCCCAGCTCGCCAACTTCCTGTCTTGTATCGCTTATTGTTGGCACGATGCAATAAACACAGAGAACCCCGCAACCTGACAGCCACGCGATGCACTGATCATTGTTTCATTTCGGTCGTGTGTCTCAGCTTTGAAACTCTTAGCACTCCTTCTGCGAAGAGACTTGTGGAAAAGAATGGCGGTGCGCGTGGGCCTCCAGTGTGATACGCTTTCGGAAATTTGCACACCATACTCCGTACTTTCCTTGTTAAATCAAGATATGGTCAGGACAAGAGATTAATAAAAGAAAAGAAGAAGAAGAAAAATGAAAGCAATCTCTCGATACCCCGGATTCGCAATCTCTTGATGTGTCAGATTGTGCTCTAGGCGGGGCCTTCAGTCTTCCAGAAGGTGGCGACGACGGCCGTGCACTCGGAATGTCTCCACGATGGATGGAGCCATCCACGAGTGATGCATCCCTCTTCCATGGCCGGTGACCAGCAAGGCCTCCCGGCTTCTGTCAGCCCTACCCATCTATCTGTATTATGTTATGAATATTCCTTAGACAGGCATGCCTTGCATTTTCTGATATCGCGCCAGATGGCATCTGTCGATGCATCCAGATACTCTCTCTTTAGTTGCAGGTGAGCATTTGCGAGAGCGAATGTTTGTACGGATAGGGATCCTTGTCATCCCAACCAAGCAGAGAAGAGGGTTGTGAGTGCTACATACTCGTCCGGCCAGGAAAAACCGTAAACGAAATGAAGAAGAAAAAGCTAAGAGAGAGACATCTTTCGTGGGCGTTTTTTGTTTTTTGATTCTCTTCTTCCTTCTCTCCTTCTCTCCTTCTCTCTTTCTTTCTTCCTTCCTTCCTTCCTTTCTTTCAACTGAGTCCCTTTTACACGAACAATGCGGACCTGGGCCAAGCGAGCACTGGTTTTCTTCGTTGATGACGAGGGCGCCCCGGCGAAAGGGACAGGGACATTGACATGGACGTGAACCTGGACAGTCAAGGGCCTGAAGCCACGGAAAAAGCGGCTGGGGAATAATCATAATCAATTACTATTAAGAGGAGGGAGGAGGGAATAAAACGAGTGAGGTGGAGCCTGTACGCATTCATGCCAGGCGCGCGCGGATATTTGGGGAAAGATTTCAACTTCAGCCTCTTTTTGATTTCTTTCTTTCTTTTACCCCTAAATATCTTCCTATCGTGCTGGTCGTCACTTACGTTGGGCTTCTCTGGACCGATAAGGCACACCATGAAATCTCGAAATCATGACTTACTATTAGCATCAATGAATGTTCACCTTGTTTCCACATTCGCACATTCATCTGGTATCCTTGACGAACAGTCAAATTTGATAATATGACGCTTCTTGTTCCCCCTCCCCTCGTGGCCCCCTTTCTCCTACCAACGCCTTGCTCATTCCCATTTGTTTTCCCCCAGGGAACCCCAGCACAACAATTCATTGGTCCCAACCAAGGAATCCCACAACCCTGAACCCCTGCGCGCATAAAATTGCAAATTTCATTCCGAACTCACATTCTGTCCGGCTGAAGGGTCTTCCTGCTGCCAAAGCCGCCTAGGCCTAAGCTAAGAGTCGATACCCTCAAGTGGTGTCTGACTCCTGACTGGCGTGGTCAGTGAAGTCGACGTCTGTGCCTTGAGGCACTTTTTCTCAGCATCCGCCGTCAGATGTTGTTTTGGCAGTGGTTGGCGATGAGGTGAGAATGGTGGAGGGCCGGAAGGCGGGTGGGTCACTCCAGGAACTGTTCTCTGTATTCGCCATCTCGCCTTGCAATCCACATATATATGTGTGTGTGTGTGCGTGTGTGTCAAGGACGTGATGATAATTTGCACCTGCAGACTGCACCCTCATATCTCAGTAGTATCGGTGTCCAGCTCCTTGCCTCCGCTCTCCCGGCCAGCGTAGTTGTAAGATGTCCATAGTATACTCTTATAAAGGCTTGATACAGCCATATCCGCCTCGATTGTGGAGGAGTATCTCCTTCTTTGTACTGTCCAATGTGCACCCGCTACGGTCAGCCCTATCTTAGCGGGAGTTACCTCCTCCTGAACATGAGGGCGAAGGGTTTCCTTTGGCAGATACCATTGGAGAAATGGTGTGTGCTGTGGAAGAGAACTTGTTGCGAGCACAAAGGGGAGAACTAAAATCGCGTTGTAAATAGTTGCCGCTGCTTATTATTTCCTTCTAGATTGTGTGGAAAAAGAGCTCGGGATACATACACCCCACTGCTTACTGCAAAGCTGATCACAAAAGCCTTCATTGTCCGCTTCATCACGTCTATTGAAAGCTTAACAACCATACATTCGTCAGTGTCAGAATAGAATCCGCGGCATATGTTCCGATGCCGAAGGCAGATGCGGTAGGGTTACGGGCTTGTGAGCCATTCCGTTGATCTTGAAAGATATTGATGTCTTTCTCACAACTTTGGCATCAGATATTCAGGAATACTGGATAGGAGAGATTGTGAAAATTGTATCTGTATCAGAAAAATATGAAAACGTGATATTAAAATGTAGAATATAAAACCGGAATTGGACCCGTCCCTGAATCGACACAGCATAATGGCAGCCCCTATGGAACTCGTTAATTACAACGGAAGTACTCCGCCATCTGATTTAAAAAAAAGCACAAACAAAACATGTCGGGTATTTCTACGTCTTCATTAACCATCTAACAGCCTGGGACACATTACTCACATTTTGGCGTATCTGCTTTCCCTTCATTCACCTAACCCCCTTGGCCTAAACACACTTCCCACTGATTCATTCACTCCCGAAACAAAGATGACCACGGCCCGATAGGAAGCCTTCATTTTCCCAACGCCAAAAACAGCCGATCCCCAACGTCACCTACACCAGGTTTTATCATCCCCTTTGCGTCCAATCCCGGATCGACACCGCCCAGCCAAACATCCACCCCTTCCGGCCATTCCTCCGCTGCCCGTTTTGCTCCACATTCACTCGCCAACACACTAAGAACTAATATCTTAGAGACCCCCCATTCCTTCAAAGTCTGGATCGCAGCCGCACAAGTGGCCCCTGTGGCGATTATCGGATCAACGATGATGGCAAGAGAAACAGCGGCAGCGTTTTTCTGTGGGTTTTCAGCAAGAGGCTTGAATGGAAGGTTATTGTAGTATTCGACCGGGTGGAGAGTGGTTGGTTCGCGGAATAGTCCCAGATGGTGTACTGCAACGGGTGAGGGGAGGAGATCTTGGATTGCTGGGTGGTGAAGGCAGTTAGGAGATTGGATTGGCAAACAAACGACCGGACTGAAGGCTCTGAAAGGCTGGCGTGGTTGAACAATGGGTAACAAACCTTGTACCATTCCCAGGCCTGACCTGAGAATTGGGACCAGTGCGATGTTTTCAGTTATGACGGTTTCTTCGGAATATTCATACCCAAGAGGTGTTGTACCCTACAATATATGTTAGGAGAAAAGAGTAAGATTGACTGTGTTTCTGCTACACGGTATCCTCCTGCTCCCGCTCTTTTATCTCGACAGAGAAGGAAGGAGGAGTAAGTGCTCACCATACCACTCGGAGTGACCTGCAAACTGGCACCCAAAGCCTCACAGCCAATTATCATAGCAATGTCATTTATTAACCTGTTTGTGTCCTTGCAGCTGGTAGCATTGGAGCGCAGCTGAGAGAGCTTCGCGCGAAGACAAGGATGCTGGGAAACATGTGTGTTATTTGAGAAGGCGGACGCCATGGTTCTTCTGGCTGTCCTGGAGGAATATTAGCGATTACTCGTATTTAGGAGCTTGAGCGACGATTCATTAACTCTTCCTATGTCTGTCGAGACAAAGGAAGAAAAGACGATGTTGATATGGTGGAGCAAGGCGGTAGGGATGCTTATCTTATCAACCTGTGTAACTAACTATGAGGGCTGTATGCTACGGTATCGGGCCGGAATGCGTCCCGTTTGCCCCACAACAGCTTCATAATTTCGGCCTGCCCCCCCACCATTTTTTGTACCCAATATTACTGAGCGTATTAATATTACCGCTAAGCCTGTCACATGATGTACTATGTCTATCTCGGCAAGCTTAACCTCCTCGACTTCCCATCAACACTTATACTCTGAATATTCGAACAAATATGCTGTCTCCCGTTTGGAAACACAGCATCCGGGAAAGGGCTATGGCGTGTGTATCGACGCAGCAGTTCCCGTTGCATTCTGGTAACATCGAGGTAATGTTCGTGATTCTTGGAAGTTTTGCTTGGCGCCGCAGTGAATTGAATTAAGCTCACACTTTTGCTATATCAAGAGGGCCCAGTGAAAAAGAAATGTACATTTTAATGGGGGACCTTTCGAACGTATACTTCAAGCATGGATGACGAAAAATCGTCAGTTCATTTTCGCCGTTCCCACAGCGGACAAGAAGCTCAGGAGGAGGCGCTTGGCGACTCGGAATTGACCCGGGGCCCAAGTCTCGAAGAAGCACAGTCAGGATGGAGGGGAAAAGGCCGCAGATTGGAAGAGGGACGAGTCGCAGACCTCACTGAGAGCGCCCTCCCAGATACCCTTGAAGATGCAGAAGCAGAGTTGCAAAGAAAACATATCCGTGAAGCGACTTTCCGAAGAGATTTAGAGCGCAATGGACCTCTGACTGAGTTTGCTGTACCTCCTCCCGTCGAACGCGTGTCGTCCTGGCGGGGTGACTGGGCGGCTCTCGAGAGTGCTGAGTCTCGTGTTACGACGCCGCCCCCGACCGTTGAACGAGTTGCAGGAATCGAGGCCAGATTATCGGATTATGCTACTCGCCTTTATACAATCTCATATCTGGTGTTTTTCTCAATACTTGGAGCACTGGCTCGGATTGGGCTGCAGTGGTTGACTTCTTATCCCGGAGCACCTTTAATCACTGCAGTTACATGGGCAAATGTTGGAGGATGCTTACTTATGGGATTCTTAGCTGAGGACCGAAAACTGTTTCGCGAAGAATGGGGACAGTGGAAGCGAAAGCATCCCGGACACGAATCTAGCGCGCCAAATGGCCATATTTCCAATCTATCTTCTCATTCTCATTTGCCGCATCCTATGAAACAACTCCGACGGCGGTATTCGCGTTCCCATACCCACCAACAGCATCCGCCTTCAGAGCGACAATCTCGAGTCTCCGAACACAACGATGTAGATAGCCCGAAAGAGGAACCGGTGACGCCACCTATGGAACCAGCCCAATCCCTCAAAATCCATAAATCTATCAAAAAAACTATACCCCTTTACATTGGCCTCACAACCGGCTTCTGCGGCTCCCTCACTTCCTTCTCGACCTTCATGCTCGACGTCTTCCTCGCGCTAGCGAATGATCTCCCCACGCCAGGGCACCCAGCATCTCCCGTACCGCGCAATGGTGGATACGGCTTCATGGCCGTTCTCGCCATAATAATCTACACCCTCTCCCTCAGCATCGGTGCATTAATCCTCGGCTCCCACCTCGCCATTTTCATGGACAAATACACCCCTGTAATCCCCTACATTTTCTCACGAAGATATGTCGACCCCTTTATCTCTTTTCTAGCCATGGGCTCCTGGCTCGGCGCTGTCTTCCTCGCCATCTGGCCTCCTGATCGCTCTCTAGGAGTCCGCGAGCATTGGCGCGGCAGTGTCGTGTTTGCCGTCGTCTTCGCACCCCTAGGCTGTCTGTTTCGATTCTATGTCTCGTTATTACTTAACAGCCGAATCCCCAAGTTTCCCTTAGGGACATTCACAGCGAATATCTTCGGCACTTTGGTGCTGGCTATGTGCTATGACCTGCAGAGGTCGACGAATGTGCTTGCTGTGCCTGCATCCTCCTCTTCCCCCGCTTCCGCTGCCGTTGCGGCAGCCGCCGTTAGCGTATCTCGTCTCACTGGATGTCAGGTATTGCAGGGCATTATGGATGGGTTCTGTGGCTGTACGACAACGGTGAGTACGTGGGTGGCTGAGTTGGATAGTCTTGACCATGAGCATGCGTACGTTTATGGGTTGGTTACAACTGGTGTTGCGCTAGGCCTTTTGGTTGCGGTTATTGGGTCGGTGCAGTGGACGGTTGGGTTTGGTCTTGTGGTCTGTTGATACGGGTTTGGATTTTGGTTGATAGATGTATAAAAGTATATACAAGCAGACTGAAAATTGTCACCGGCGGCTACATATTTATTGCCGCAACTTTCTGGTGGAAGAAGAAACTTTCGACATCAAATCAGCAGGCATATAATGCACCTCGCAAAAATAGCGCAAAAGGTCGCTGCAACTCCTAATAAATAGTCGCGAGATGTCGGTGTTACCGATGGTAGTAAGGGTATATAGGGGTCGTAATCAAAGTGGTAATCCCAAAGAGCAAAAAGAAAACTGCACGCGAACCGAAGGTACATGAAAAGTGTCTTACAAAAACATACGTTCCAACGCCTTTCAAACAATGTACAGTAGTAACAGGGACGCCCATATCCGTCGTTCCCAATTGTAATCTCAGAACCCAACCCAACTGCCGAAAGAGAGCACCAGACAACCACCAATACGCATCAACAAAACTAGCGAACGAACATATCATTCGTTAAACAATCAAATCCTGCATGGCATCGCCAAACCCAAACCCATTCGCACCCGTGCCGTTCCGAGTCGATCGACTCGGCATCCCGTCAACAGCTCCTGATACCGCAAAGCCATTATGATCACTATTATCGTCCACGCCCTGCTCCCTCTGTTTCTCGGATCGCCGAAGTCGCTCTTGCGCGGTGAGGGCCTCACGGCGAGCAACTTCTATGGCAGCGTTGCGCTTTTGGGCGGCTGAGGGCTCTGTCAGTCTATATTCCATAGCAATGTGTGGATCGGAAAGGATTATGCGAATGTTTATGTTATGTATTTACATCTGTAAGATGGAAGTGCGGGACAGGCGCGGGCTTTGACGCCATTGATGGATGTACTACATACCTTGCCAGAAATACCAATAGACAAGCATGGTCACTATCGATAAGAAGATGAAGCCAAACATAATGCCCAATTCTGCCCCCATGGATGGTACAGGAGTGAAAGGAATGGGGTGGACGTCGCCAGGCCTCATGGAATGGACGACTCCTCCATAGCCGTTCATTTTCACCTGTGTGTGATTTCTTTTTTTCTAGTTGTGTAGTGCGGCACTTTGGATTTCTGCACGGGTCGTCTTTAGGTAATTGTCAATATCGGATGGCTTCGAGGATGGTATGGATACGCGATTTCGCCAGTACTAAAGAGGTGGAAGAAGCTGACTTCTCATTCATGTGATGCTGTAAAATTTCTGATAAGATAAGAATCTACACGGTGTTAGTGTTGTCTGTCTCCCTATAATAAGGAATGGGCGTTTCAAATGGAACTTTTGTATTCAAACAAAGAAACCATGGGATAGAGTTTAGATTGCCTCAAACTCAATGGCCAAGTAACCTTGGAACGGATCTGACGAATGCGGAAACTCAAAACACAGGTCCCGTACCAAAGGCTCAACCAAGTGGGTTTGTCTTCTTTATATCCCCCCGCCTTTGCAAGTCCAACTTTCAGTCTGCCCCGTTCTGAGACCGATAGCAAATATTTGCCTGCAAGTTATCCGAGAAATGGTCGCAACGATATTCTTTGATCTGGCTGTCGCGTAATCGTAAAGAAAAACAACAGTTCCTCCCTCTTTGCTCGTATTTCGCATTCACAGTCGTCTTTCTGGCTGAAAGAAGCGCAAAAACGAGCAGTTTTCTCGGATGGGATTGAGGTGTGTATTGGCTTCAAACAATAATGATCATACGCAGTACTACGTTCGTCCAAGTGGGAGATGTTGAATCAGCAGATGATCAAGAGGAGGATTAAGGCGGATTGCAGGTTCTTTATGGCGAATGAAAACGGGCATCTATTGATTGTTGATGGATGGCCGTGCGACAAAAGGAGGACTGATGTCAGTCTGGGGGACGATCATCGTGGAACATTTCCATATCGGGCAGCACATGGGGTTCTACTGTGTGGGGCATGAGTCAGCAAGCCCAGACCAGTCACTCTGTTGCGTAGATAACGATCTATGCTCTATCAATTCTGTACCTCAGAGACGAGATTAAAACTCCGTTGCAATTCCAGGATGCAATTCCTACTTGGGAGTCAAGGCGGCTCCATTAATAATTCGATACTAACAGCTTACGGAAGGACAGCCACCTGAAAGTCATGCAACAGTTCTAGCCTGTTGGGATCCGTTCAGTCTGGCCTTTCAGCTTCAAAAAATTGACAAGGTGATACAAAAACAAACCCCTCATGCCATACAACTCCCTCTTACACCTGGAGAGGCACGGTGTACCAGAAATGTTAAGTACAGCTAAAAAATTTTTTGCCTGGGCTCTTCCACCGACAGGACGCCGAAAATATCGAATCTTACTCGCCGGCTTTCAGCGGCGTCACACTTTCATATTATTGTTCTACATGCGAGAATGAGATAGGTCCAAGGGAAACCTTCAGCAGTATTGCGCAATCAGAAAATGATGGTTGCATGGCAGATTTGTCGCTAGAAGAGAGAGCGAACGATACAAAACGACTTGTCATTGGGCGCGTGAATGGTGAGTTTGAAGTTGTAGGGGGAGAAAGGTCGAGGGGCAAAAATCAGATAGCTGAGTTCTGGAGGATAACCATAAAAGCAGTGTTCGATGTCTCTCCTGTTTTGCTGATATTGTCCCTTCACTTTATCCAGAAATCACCTTGAATTTCGTGCAGTCATCCTGTGCACCCCGATTGGGAACAGGCATAATGACAGGTTGATGGTTGGCTGCTGCTGTCAAAGTGCAAACGCGATAAAACCCCGGCTTCCCAAGGCCCCCTTCAAGCGTAGCGGTGAAATCGTCAGTTTTATTTACGGCATGCGGATTGTTGACGCTCTTGAACCAAGTCGGATTGCTCGCGTCTAAGGCTTGAATAGTTGGAGTGTTGGGGCCCATAAACTGAACAGTGAGATGTGTGTGACCTCGTACGAGTCCTTCACAATTTAGCGACTGTGGTGCGGAGAGGAATGCCACATTCGAATTTGTGTAGAAGCCCATTTCGATGTTCTTGACTGCGACCTTGAAAGTAATCGTCTGATTGACTTTGAATTCATCACCTGGCAACGGAGACGTGATGAGAGTAGAAACCATGTGTTTTGTTGATGGAATCTCGCCCATGGCTGTGGTGGCATTAGAGATAATCTTGCTAGGAGTTGCATTGTGAGAATCAAGAGCTACTCACGGATGCCGTTGCAAGATCCTTCATTGATCTTGGTGCCGTTTGTTAATGTCTTCCCGTTACAGTAGTTGATGAAGTTGTTCGATGAACTATTTCCTTCGTTAGATGAATCTAATTAAATACCAAATGCACTGGCGCATACGTTATAGAAGGAATGACTTCGTCTTTGTTCAGAGCTTCTTTTTCCCCATCTAATTCGGAGCCTTTCTGGAGAACGGATGGATCCAAGCATAGTCCATAACATTGATTTTTGGGAACATTCGTCTGTTTCTCTTCTCCTAGAACACAATGGGCGAGACACAGCGTACGGGCCAGGAGATATATAAAGGTTCCTAATCGCATTTTGTTACCTGTCCGTCAGGAGTAGAAAGTGATTCCAGGAAGAGATATGATGAATAGAACAAGACCTTGAGCAGGAAAAACGGAAGCGGGACTAACTGACTCGAGCCATAGGAGCTTCGACTCAATTTAAATGAATCGCAGATGAACACACTTATAGCAAATGATAGACAAAGAGTATCAAAAACTGTACAACAGTATACCATCCCAAATTGGATTCTACCGAGATACAATGGCCCCCCGAAGTTCCGCCAAATACGCGTCTGAATGGCATCACCCACTTGTCCTCGAAATCGTGGAAAACAATAACAGGGTATCGATGAGACAGACCTCCGGAGACACCAGTGCGCCAGTGGAGGCCCTTGGGTTCCTGGGGATGTTAAATGTTTTAAAACAAAGAAACCCAAGAATAGTAGATAGTTTTTCCAGTTGCTAGGGAGATTCAAAGGAAAGAAATAATCTACCTTTGTTGTAGTAAACTATGAGGGCTCTCGTCCTTGCAGACAAAGCCCGGAGAAAAACTTGTGTAGCCAGCCTAAACTGTACAGCGCACTTGCATCATCAAAAGCATATTCCAATCTTAACTACAGCAACGCTGCAGAAACGTGAGTGCCCTCAATAACAATGACCCTTGAGATAGTCATGAAAGAACAAAAGTAGAAAGAGGATCAAGACTTCCAAGTTGGCGTTCAAATTTAACATATCTTGAAACTGCGATGGTAGCCAACTTGGTTTAACTTCCATTCGAGAACTGTGTGATCAATAACTATTGAGTTATTTCCAGTCAAACACTGGTGTAGTTTGTTGGAGGGATTGGATTGCTCGGCTTGTCCCCTTTTCTACCAGTTAGCGCTTGAGGTCTCCCATTACCCCGTACTGCACGCTGGCATTGGGTAGGTCGTCTGGCAGCACCCTTGCTGCAAGCACTTAGCACTCCCAAGCATCCCCCGAGGGGTTGAACTATATAGGGCATGGGTTCCAATAACAAACGCTAGATGTTGTTGTTGTGTATGATCTTTTGGTTGAGTGGTTAGCCTTTGTCTGCGAACTCTTTTTGTGTTGGTGTTAATTGACCCGATATCGCGCTAAATCAGTTGCAGCGATAGCGTCACGGTTGCTGCTGCACCTTTCCTAACCTGGCTCTAGTTGGGCCCTAGAGTTGCATGACTAAGCACACATATTTCAACGTCATCGCTCTCCCCTTATACATATATGTATGATGTATCTCAAAAGATGGCGGCTTTGATCACAGGTCTCGAGAGATACATTGCCTTGTCACATTCTCTACAGCTCATTACAATTGCAGTGACATGCAGATGCAGACCTCCACTGACTGGGTATAATATCCCTTTGGCGAGAGATGCGATGATTCCAATCTAAAATTTGAAGATATAATCACAGCTCTCGTCTAAAATAGGGGATGATGGATGTGCTGTATGTCTGATGAACCTGGCACGGAGTCTCCAGTGGTATGCCGAGACGGTATCTTCCAATTCAGATGTAGGTTTAGATCAAGACCTTTAGAAAATGAAACGGTGGAATATCCAGCCCAGAACTACGCATTTCGGTTAAAAGTGGACGTAATGATGGTAAAATTAAGATTTTGGGAAACATATGGATGGATATATTCCATGACATATTCTAGGCATGGGACTTCATCAAACGCTCAAAACATAATATCAAATTTTAAGAAAAAAGAAACGCCAATTCCATATGCAATGCAGAGAAAGACCTTCAGTCACTTCCAAATGTGCTTTATGCTTCACTCATATCCCAAGTAATGCTTCCCAATCAGGCGTTACCACAAACTTACCGTTAACCTGCGACATCGCCCATACTGTCTTTGCCTCAAAGTCAGCCGGATGCAGTCCCTCGTCGGTTCCAGTAGGCTTCGGCTGCTCCCCGGATGCCACAATTGCATCCTGCAAGAACTCCACATCGCTCCCCTTGGTCAACTCAAAGCTGATCCCGCCCCAGTCTATTGTTGCCCGACCGGATTGGTGGATGTTCAACTTACCCACCCGCCCTGGTGGGAGAGTGGGATTTGTGGCCGTGATTAACGGGGAGGGAATAACCGTACCGTTGCTGGGAAGGGTGGGCATTGGGGCGGTCAGGCCATCGGTGACCTCTTTCTTAATTGTGGGATTAGGAGATTGTTGCGTTGATGCGCGTGCGCCTGTTTCAACTACGTCTTGGTTCATCTCATCCATATCCGGCCACGGCGGGACGAGATTGGGTGTCATGGGCGGAAACTGAATGAGGAAGAGTCGCCCAGAACGTTCGTCCCTGGGTGCCTCGACTGCTTTTGTCTCATCTTCCTGTTCTGTGCCTTGTGACTCTTCCGCAGGCGGGTCGTGAGTGGTTATTGTCCCCAAGGCCTGCTTGATATGCTCTATATCCTGCTCGTGACGGTCCCATTCCTGACGCTCTTCCTCTGTCTGCAGTTTGCTCCGCGGATCATGGACAGTAACTTTATTTTTTCTAGCTTTCGGCTTTAGGGCGGCGGGTGCTAGAGGCCCAGTATCAGTCGTCGCAGGACGGTCGTCCACGCCTTGCGGTATGGAGTCGGCCATAAGCACATCTCTGTCATCCGTAGGCTCTTCCTTAATTCGTATTCCTCCATATAATGTACCACCAACCGCTTTCTCGGAAGTTATTTCTACCAAATCGTCACCTTCACCCCCACGAGCATCACCAGCCTCTTCCTCGCTGTCTTGTACAAACAAACTCTCCACCCCGCCGTGCTTTTCCTTCACCTTCGTTCTGGCCTGCCTTCTCAACTCAGCAGACTTCTCCGAGCTAGCATCAGTATTGATCCCAATCGACCTCTCCTGGTGCTCCTGTCTCTCAACTCGAACCGGCCTCAGCCCCTTTCCCGTACGATCGCCCACAGGCGATCGAACACGCATTTTCCCTTTCCCATTCCCCTCCTCAAAATCACCCTCCTCTCCCAGCTCCTGCTCATCATCGCTAATGATATTGATCTGCTCGATACTGAACCTGGGGCCTCCGTCACTCCCTTCATCCGGACGAATATCCCCACTCCCACCAGAACCATCTATCCCGCCAACCTCATCCTTCACTCTTCGCCCGCACAAGGCCCATGAACCTTCCCCGCACCCGATCTAGTCCCATGCCCATACCGATGCTTTCCCTTGCCCGACGCCCCACCAAACCCACCCCCACGACTCCGAATCGACATTCCAGACCCTAAAGGCCCTGAAACATCACCCGCAACAAACATCCCCTTCCCCCTCCCCATACCCCTCCCTCTCCCTCTCACCAATCTATCTCCACCCCTCCCCGCCGCAACCGCATCGACCTTCCTCAGTGCAGCAGCCTCTTTAAGCCTCTCCTGCTGCCTCTCCACCTCAAGTCTCTCCAACGCTTCGCGTTCCTCTTTACTCTTCCGCACAACCGCGCGAGGCTGGTAGCGTAAGGTTGGTTTAGGTGCTGTGCCATCTGGGTTTAGCGGGATCAGGGAGCCGGCCGGGGTGCGCTTTTTTAGCGATTGGAGACGTTGGACCCCGGCGCGGGGTGGTGAGCCGCTGGCAGTTATGGTAGAGGGAGAGGGGACATTTCGGGAACGAAGCGGCGTGAGGCTTGGGTCTATGGGAGGGTTGGTTGGGTCTGCACTTGCAATTGCGGGCGTGGGCGTGGGTGAAGCGCTGTCGATGGGAATGGCGGTGCGGCGCGAGGATGTGGAGATGGTTGGGGGGCGGCGAGGGTTGTTTGTGGATTTTGGTGGCATAGTTGGATAGATGTTGCTCTTCTCCAATTTTGTTTTGCTCGGTAGGCTCACTTCTAAGAGAAGTTTTCCAAGTTTCGCGTCATATATTAGCAGAGATTGGACGTAGAAAACAAGGAAAGAGATGGGTATGCTTTCTTAGTTGATGGGCAGCCCTTTGGAAATATTACGATGTCCTTCAAATGCCATTAATCAAAGTGTAATTCAATTCCTATTGCGCCTGGGTAGTATTCTTGGATGCGGAGTGTATTAAAAAAAAACTATATCGGAATTTTATTATTCCTGGAGCGCAAATTAGAGTCAGCGCTGGACGAGACCGGCACTTTACAGGAAATGGACGAATGCGACAACTTGCAGAAGAAGATAAACCATGTTCTTTTTGTTGAATCAGTAATAATTTTGGCTAAATACTTAGGTGGATAATAATAGTAATAATGCAGTCATAAAAGCAAGGATAAATTTTTCTCAAAAAAAGAAAATAAAAGGAAAAGGAAAGGAAACGACAAAAGCAAGACGGCACGTTACAACAACAGGAAACAGAAATGCTAGAAAAGATAAAGCAAAAATAGAAAAACATGTACTTGCGCAATTGATTGAACATTAAACAGCAGCAGTGATATAGGAATGATAGCGAGCATGGTGGCCGATAGGAATGGAAAATGAGCGAAATAAGTATGTATATAACGGACCTTTAAGAGAAGGCAAAGGAATAACAGAGCAAGAAGTGCAAAAAATGGAAAGACGTGTGTGATACTATTCCCTTAGTGAACGTATGAATGGGAGCCATTTTGGTTCCGCTCTCTTCTTCCCTCCCGCGCTGATTTTTTTCTCATATATTAAACATCTGTTCTACTTTTTAAAAAGTTATTTGTCAGTTGAATTTTTGGCGCACCTCTGCCTCTTTGTGCAATGTTGCTGCTTCTTTTTAGACACTCAGCCAATATATCCCACAGCACAGGACAGCGTTGGCTCATTGAATGGAGGGGCATGTTGTTAACCTGCCCTACCATGAATGTTTACCACACACCGCCTCCGTAGACTAACGAAAAGGAAAGGGAGAGAAGGGATACAACAAGAAAACGATAGTACTAAAGCAATCAGAAAACAAGCAGAAATTAAAGTTAAACATATTAAAACTGGAACAAAATATAACAATATAGTCCGTGGAAAGACGTATAAGTATGACAGACACATAGCAACACGAAAGCTTCAAACCCCTCCCGGTTCACAGTTGAAGGAAACTAATCGCTCGCTGAAATAAGTAAAGAAAACTAGATATAGTTTCGTTGGTCGACGAAAATGGAAAGGAACGTAGGTTGGTTAGGCAAAGGATATTTGCAACGTGGTGACTTTTGATCTAGATAAACAGTGTTATCCGGATAAGAGACTTGGGTGAGGTTTCAAGGGAGCCAAAAGTAAGGGCAAACAAGTGGAAACGAGGAACGAAGATGGTGATAGCATCGACAGCAGAGAAAGAGTGAAAATCCGTGAAAATCCAACGGCCGTCAACCTTGTGCTTCTCCGCAACACCTTTGTCATGAGAAAACATAAGCTTACGCGGGAAACAACACCGTATCTTCTAAAAGGAATATTTAAGCCAGGTAAGGTGACGTTGAGGTATGCCTCACAGCGGACTTGGGATGAGAAAAGTAAGGACGGAATTCACTCGAACAAGCAAGCACGTTATAGAGAGGAAGTTCAAGGAGGTAATCGTGGCGGGTACGGGTTTGTGAGAGAATCACTTTACTACATGCCACGCATTGTCTCGTATATATAGTCACTGCTCGTCAGGAGGGATGTTATTGTGACCACTATCGCTTTCTCTTCTTGTTTTTATCAGCGACGCTGGTAGGAGCCAATGCGGGTGCCAGGGAAGATGCGGCAGGATTGGGATAGCGCTCATTAGCTCCATGAGCATAGGACTCATTAATTCCGAGAGCGGAAACGACACCTGCATTGCTGACGGAAGCGTCATTCTTTTTCACTGGAACTCCCATGTGGCGACCATATCGGCCCTTGCGTCCATTGCCCTCGTCCTCGCTGATACAACCTTCAATGCCAATACCTGCATCTTTGCATCGCTGGCAGGGCCGTTGACGATCGCAACCCTTCTTGCTCTTGCGGCAGCGCTGGCAGCGAGGTTTTGTGGACAGGTCTTCTTCATCCACACCAAGCTGATGCTGGAAGTTAACTGCGGAAGATGAAATTTTGCGAGACGAAGTAGGGCTAGCCATAGGAGGGAGGGTGGCTGGAACTGCAAACACCTGGTTGCTGTTGCTATTGTTTGAAGTGACCTTGCTCTTACGGGCAGTTGCAGCAGGGCGGTTCTTGTTAGCCTTGGTTTTGGACGTGGAACTTGACCTGGCAACTGAGGTTTTGGCAGCTGTCGAGTTTGAAGTTTTGACTTTTGGACGCTTCGCCTTGGGTGCATCCTCGTAGGCGGCATCGTTATCGTGTTCGTTTTTGACAAGTACTTGAGCATTCTGAGGTTGATAGTTCCCATCAAGGTCGTCACTGCTTGGGTCGCTGCTGTCGCAGCTAGGAAGAATTTCGTCTAGGTTCTTGTGACGCTTTTTGACAAATCCTGTAGGGAGCAGTGGGCTGGATTCCAACTTTTGTCTTGAGCGTGGTGGAAGATCATCATCATCCTCGCTGGCTTCAGCACCATCCGTGGTGGCACCAGTGGATGAGGCATCAGCAGCGCCACTAAATGCGTCGTCAAGGGTAGAAGCAGACGTGCGCCCGTGAGAGAAATTCGAAACGTCTCCAAGACGAATTAGCTGCATTGCAACGTCTTCGTCGGAGATGCAGCTCGCAATTGTCGGATCTGGAGTGGGCAATATGCCATTGCTGTTGGAACGACGGGCAGAGTTCCCGAAACCACCCACAGATTGTGTGTTTGTCCGATCGCGTAGTCGATGGCCGTGTTGAGCAGGCGTACTATAAATGTTATTCACAGTTGCATTGAAGCCGTACACTGCATCGTGACGTCCATATGCCTGGGGAGATGGAATGTGCTGTTGTCCTACGTAAGGGCGCTGGACCGGTCTCGTAAATGGGGAGGGCCCTTCTTGTACGGTGGACCGTCGTTGAGGAGATATCGACGACGTTGACGTGGCGAGAGGCACTTGAGGAGGGACAAACAGAGGCAGTTCCTAAGCAATAGAGAAAATATGGTTAATCGATATGGCTTCTCGAGAATGATGCTCCCTTGCTGGGGAATGGAGTAGATAAATCTTACCGAACTGTCAAACTTTGGACGCTTTCTTCTACCATCCTGTAGTATATTGTCCATGCTAATTTCAGAGCTAGCAAATTGCTCACTTCTAGCCTTTTTTGATCCTGTCATTGATCCATGGTCGTCATCATTGTCGCTACAGGGGCCCATAGAGTCATCGTGGAAGCTGCCGTGGGTGCTTGACCCATGACTCTTGATGCCAGAACGACAGGGAACTTTTTGGGCAGAGACACTGCGACGGCTTCGACTAGCTGGAGACCTGCTTCGCTTCCTCGCAACTCTTGAGTGTGGCCGGGAGAGCGACTTTCCATAGTCGAGAGCTTGGGCAGGGTGTTGCGGTTGATGCTGGAATGGCTCTCCAAGGGTAGGTCGTTGATAGCCATCGACAGGACTATAGTAGGCCCCTCGCGTATAATTTTCGGGGTAGTTATTATGGCAAGAGATGACTCTCACATAGACTGTCATGTTGTTTCTCAGATTTTCGTATCTTGCAATGAGTGTGTTGCCATTCTCATCCTCGAAGCTCACACCGCTTGCTGCGCCTTCGTAGATGCCGTAAAAATTTTTGACCGTAGTAACGATCGAGTCAGTAGTATCATGAGGGAATATTTGCACTCGCATGGGGATGCGTGCCCTAACCTTTGAGTTCTCATCTAGGAGAAGCTCGAAGGCAACATGCTTGGGAGATGGGATGCTTGGGGATGGCTGCTGCGAAACAGGACCACCACCATGACCATCAATGGTAGCGTGGATGTCGGGAGGAGTGGAATAACCATCATTGGGTGGCATTTGGTTCTGAGGAGGTGCAGATGCCATCATTGTTACGTGGCTTTGGGTGTTATCTGAGTGTCGATGTTGTGGCGTGGTAAAGATCCTGCTGGCAGCATCTGGATGCGACGGCGGGTCTGTGAGGAGACTTCTGAGTTCCATCTATCTCATCACAACCGTGCAAAACTTCCTGGCTGGAAGAATTGACCAAGGTTATGAGTGATTTAAAACCTTAATGGGCGAGGTTGTGATGTTGCAACGAAAGGTAGGTTGTAATAGTGGGCAGACCAAGGTGAAGCAGGGTATGTAAAAATGTAGGGAAAAAAGAGAATATAGGCGAGGATGACAAGAGGTGTCCTGTAAGAACGATGGAACAGAAAACAGTTAGCATCATATATATAAAATCGCACAATGGAGAAGAAAGGGTAAACGTTTTGGTGTTTGTGGATTATGGATGGTATATGCCTAAGGATGAGCAGCCAGCCAGGGCAAGGTGTGCTGGCATTGAGGATTCGGGCAGCAAGACGAGAAGGGAAGGGTTCGGAAGTGAGGGAGAAATATACCTATGTTAAAGCAAAAATAGATTGAATAGAGTCGCAGAAGTACACTAAGTATGATTCCAAAACAAAGCTGGCGATGATGGAGATTCGCAGTGGTGGATGAAAGCCTTGGTTGGCAGAGGCAGGCAGTCTGATGGCAACAGGACGGCAGCTCAGCGAAAGGACCAGTCGAATAGAGCGGCAAGCCGGGTACAAGGGAAGAGGGAGGTACTTACATCAGGTATGAGATAGGATAGGAGCTCGTCAGACGGGGCGGATGCAAGCAATCTACGGGGAATGTCGAGGGTTGGTGGTTGACGATGGAAGGATGGAAGAGAGGAGAGGATAGAGGTAGAGTGAGGTGAGTTTTGAAGTGGGTGCAGAGAGCGAACTTGCGCTCAGGAGAGGTTTCACACCGAGTCGACCCGGTCAACCACGCCCATCCATTAAATACAACATGTGCGGCAGGGGCATGACCAGCAAGCAAGCCCATTTTCCGTTCTTATTCCCTACGATTTTACTTTGTTGTTCGTTATTTTCAGGTTATACGTATTTGGATGTGTTGCTTCTATCACCGCAGTTGTTTCATTGTATCCTCCCGCTCTGGCATCATATACCAGCGTCGCATTAAATCTAGCAGTATTCCTACTCGCGATTCTATCCTGACGGATGTCAGTTTGCAAGAATGCGACGGCTGTGTAGGTTTCGTCAACTAATGTACCCGCCTAGATGAATGCGACAGTTCGTATCTCTGTGCGCGCTTCTCCTCCGCCTCCTCCTCTTTTGCTACGAGCACCTCCCACCTGAATATACAGCGAATTCTAGTTTTAACAAATGAAATAGTCATGTCGCCAGAGAAAGCTTCAAAATACGATACAAACTCATTATTCATGTTCAAAACGCAAATTCGCACGAAGGTTTATATATATACATATAGCCTCCGAGTTAGTTTCCGAAAGAGGCGAGAGTAAAATGGGTGAACAAGCAAGATTCCTTGGGAAAACCGATAAGTGTCCCCTCCTTCAGAATCATGCTTATTGTCATCATTATTGTTGTTTAGTTTGTCCAAGAATCCTGCGGAGGGAAAGGTCGTCGTGCATGCGGAGACGAGACGGGTAAGGAATTGGTGCTGGTGGTGGGAACGAGGAGAAGCGTTGACTGGATGTCCGGGCTCCTTCGTTTGGCGGGAGCCACGTCGAAGCAGTCAAATGTACGGAGTACAGTAGGTTAGATGAGCTGCGTATGGAGCAGACACTAGTTGGCACGCCATGTTCGTGCGCATCTACGCGGTAGTTACCCTTCTTCTGGGCCGATGCTGGACTTGGGGGGCCGTGTGCCCTTCCCACGAATTGCAGTTCCATCCATTCGAAACCCTTTTTCTTTTGGCTTCTTCGTGAGTCTGTGGGATGGATGAAGGATGAAAGGATGGATGAAAGGAAGGAAGATCTAATATTTCTCTGGGCCGGGGAAAGCCTGATTGATACGTTACTATTCTTATTTGTCCACCAATGTCGCCACCACTCTCGACTTGACCCTTATTGACAGGCCATCACGCCCGACCAGAGGAGCGATATTTGAGGAAGGTAGAAGATTTCTCTTGCACCACCTCCTCTGAAGAGACAGACACTTCCTTTTGGTCTGCCCCCCCAGCAGCAATCGCCGCCATGGCCCACTGACTATTTCATCAGCTCAGGCCAGCCCGAAAGCCAGCAGCAAGACATGAACGGGGTCTGGCCAATCATGCGAAGCGGATATCCGGGGGTTGTGGCACTGTGAGGTTCTCAACAATTTTGTATGTGCTGTGCTCCGCTCAGAAGTCAAGGAGAAGAACGTAAGAAATACGGTGTGCCGGTGATAAAGAGTCAACTAAACGCCCACCCTGCCAAATTATGTGTGATGTCCAGCGCAAGCGCTGTCTAGAAGAGTACGCCGTATGAAAGGTAATCTGGCGCATTCATACCTTGGGTTTGCAGGTAGTTTGGAGCCAATTATTTTGATGTCGCTGATTTAACAGCAAGGCAGAATTTCGCAATAATTATGGCATACATTTTTGTTTGGCCCGAGTTTTCTCATTCCGGCCTAGGCCAGAGGGAAGTAAAGAAACCGTTTTTATTTTTTGCGTATCATGATGGCTTGTCGGCCGATGAACAGGCAAGCTGGCAGAGGATGGAACTGATGAACAGACAGAACCCCCAGACCCTTTCTGGAGCCAACAGGTAACTAAGTAGTCAAGAGACCCTGACTTTTAACCTGACAGTGCTGCGCACGCGCATCTTTGAGAGCACGAAGAACCCATCACACACAGCTGGCGTGATCAGCAGGGTGAAACCACATAAACTATCCAGGTTAGAATACAGCCCGCTTCCCCCAAATCAGATGCCAATCGCCATGTGCAAGGATTGAGTGGCCCTCCTATTAATATTCCCCAGCCAGCTCAACAATCAGCAAATAATGATATCCAACGAACCAGACGCTGGCAATGCTCATGAGGTGTAATGCCTAGCCGTCAACCCATCGTCCCTCCTCGTTCCCCGCATCATCAGTCGGTGACATTTATCCCCTACCGACGGTTATTGTATTATTGTTGATGTCACTAAGATGGGGTGGGAGGAAGAGTGTTTGGTGCTTGATGTTATGTTTTTCTGTTTCTCCCATTGTTATTGCCCGCTCTGTCGCATATTTTACGCTGTAGGAGGCTGTCGCTACTGGTACTGATTGATTGATGGCGGAGTTGGCGTTCTAGAATAGGAAACACCTTCAGATGACAACCTTGGAAGCGATAAATTTTATTTTTTTTCGTTGTGATCTCTCTCTTTCTTATTTCTTCTATTTTCCTTCTCTTCCCTTTTCTCCCGAAGACAAGTGCGCGGATTGGCTGGGTACACTACAGTTACATTTTGTGGGGTTTATTTATTTTGCGACTTGTTACGGACTCTAACAAATGAACTATTACTGGGGCTGAAACGGATTATTCGTCGAGGAGGCGACTATTTCTTGGTGGTGATTTGACCGGATTTGACTTGGCAGTAGTGATGATGCGTATCATTTTGTGGCCCGGTGTGGGCGGACGGCTATGTTAGCGAATTAAGGCATCAAAAACCCGATTCAAACACCTATTTTCTTCGACATAATTCATCATCGAAATAGCTTGTCTCATCTTTGACGGCATTTTGTGCAGCGTTCGGAGCACTGTAGCTTCCAAGGTTGCGACCTACCCAGTCGCTGGCGGATGTTCGAGAACCCTTTTGCCCCCACCAATGGCTTTTTGGTTGAATTGGTTCCGAAGAAGTAACGCTGGCCAGGTGGCCCGTGAGGGAGAGGTTAAAATACCCGATTAAAAATCTTGGCTATTTGGGATCATTTGACGGATAAAGCTGGAAGGTTTATTTATGGGGCTTGCGCTGGATCCCGAGGATGCAATTATTTATGAATGTGCTGCTCGAACAGGATTGGATGGTGCTTCGGCAGCGAATTGATCTGCGGAAAAATGGCTGAGGGATCCTGCTGAGGGGTCAGCATTCTTTCATTATCATATTGTTTTTTCTCGCCTTCCAACGGTATTTGCCATAGCATGGGAGGAAAAAGAAGGATCATATGTGGATTGAGTGCTGAATTCCCCTCTCGCACCTTTTCCTGCTTGGTGACAGTTTGCGACATGGCACTCACGTGGTTTGGCGTTTCGGCGTGTGCTGCAACACGCGAGGGATGCAAACTTCACAAATATTGGAATTACGCCGCCAAAATTGATCGCGCAAATGAGGGCGTTTTCAGTTGAGGTCGCATGAATATTTCCTATGCAAAAAATTTGTTTATACTTAAAAATATTGGGAAACTAGGTCCATATATTCAGGGAAACATTTTTCCATAAGCGCCGGAAGACGTGTTCTGCATCGGTCGTCCATGACGTAATCAGCCTCGCTTGGCTTGTCAGCCAAACTACCCGCCGCTAGCCCGCAACAGGACTAGTTTTGTTTATCGCTCCTGGCATCAACAAATTCTAAACATCCAAGCAACGACAACAACTGCTGCAGCAACAGGATTCCCCTCTTTCCTCCAGCACCGGCCGTCCGTTTACCATCAACCACCTTTCCTCTCACTTCCTAATGGCAGAACTTCATTGACTCACCTTTCCTTGGACGTGCCGGTCCGGATACGCATCAATTGGTCCTGTGTTTGAGACGTCTAACAGACGGATTCCTGGAGAGCCCTAGAATTAACCCTCGAGATCTCCGGATATCTTAGGTGAACGTCAACATTGTTTTCTATTAAGGAACACTTTTTTTTTTCTTGCTAGTATCGGCGTCAAGTATCAATATGGATGCAAAGGTCAGCATTCGATCCTCCTCTCTTCTAAAGTTTACTCCTGTTTACCCCTTTTTGCCTTTAACCCGTGGCTATCCGGCCAAACCGCGTTGATATCTCGATTCCACCCACATTATTTGGGCCCAATATTTGCCCAAATGAATATATTTACTAACTACAATATTTGTATTTAGCCTCAGCGACCTTTTCGTCCCCTTCGTGTCCCGGGAGATGAGAACTTGCTACCCCCTATCAACCCTGCCGGGAAGACACTCCACCATCGCAATAAATCGACGCCGGCATTGTCAACACTGGCTGGGCCTGGGAGGGTGAAGAACTCCCTTAAGCGTACAGCTTTTGGGGATCTTAGCAACACGGCATGTGCTACGCGACCACTCAGGGATGATGCGTCCGTAGCTCCAAAAGGATTATCAGTAGTCACTGAAAAGCCAACATCCCTGTGTCGACCTGCTCAGCGGCCCCTATCAGTTGCTGGTGCTAAACCTGCCCTACCCAACGTGATCAATGCCAATGCACTAGAGAAGCTGCCTGCTAACCCTCGAAGAGCCACCACCACCACCACCACCACCAAACGCAATACCGTTTTCAAAGATACTACACTGTCCTCTGTGATAGAATCTGAACCAATTAATTCTCAGAGCAACCAGCCCCTTGCTCCTCCGGTGAATAACAAGGGCCCTGTCGAGTATGTGGCAGAGCGGTCAGCGACGGAGGGGAGTAGCAAGGCAGTTGTGAATGCTAAGCCAGTTAATGTAGCTCAAGGGAACGATCGGATGAAAAAGGGCTTGCAACATTCGTCTGTGTCGATCAGCTCAGATGAACCTGCGGCCTTAAGGTCAGATGGAGTATATATCGAAAAGACCGGAGAGATCAAGCTTTATTCGCCTCATGAAACAGGGGACAGGATGCATGAAAAGCCCGTGGCTAGTTCCAAAGCAAAACTAGATATCACTAGTAACGCCGAAGCTGTATCTACGAAGCCTGTTGCTGATCACGTTGGTATCCCTTCTGAAAACTCAGGCACTACTCGTGTTAAGCACGACCGTGTACATCTGCCTTCGGAACCAGAAGAATATTGGGACGAGGATGATGATGATAACTACGAGGAGGAAGAATACGTTACCGCTCGCTCACATCGATCCCGTGATAATACCACTGGAGGTGCCACAGTTCTTCTGCCAAAGGTTACACAGAAGGTACAGCGAGAGTTGGGAATTGCGAAACAAATTGTTGAAGCAACGCGCACCCCGGAGGATATTGAGGATGAAGCTTGGGATACTAGCATGGTTGCGGAGTATAGTGATGAGATATTCCAGTATATGAGGCAGCTTGAGGTAAAATATTTTCTCACTCGCTCACGAACGGCGCTCATCGCAACTAACAATATCACAGATGAGACTCTTGCCCAATGCCCATTATATGGATAATCAAGCAGAGATTCAATGGTCGATGCGATCTGTTCTTATGGACTGGCTTGTCCAGGTCCATCATCGATTCTCTTTGCTCCCAGAAACCCTTTTCCTATGCGTCAACTACATTGACCGATTTTTGTCATGCAAAATTGTTTCTCTTGGCAAGTTACAGCTTGTTGGGGCTACTGCAATTTTCATTGCAGCTAAGTACGAGGAAATCAACTGCCCATCTCTCCAAGAGATTATCTACATGGTAGACAACGGATATACCGCCGATGAAATTTTGAAGGCAGAGCGTTTTATGCTAAGCATGCTACAATTCGAGCTCGGTTGGCCGGGTCCCATGAGTTTCCTCCGACGGATTAGTAAGGCCGACGACTACGACTTGGAGACGCGGACTCTTGCCAAGTATTTCCTAGAGATTACCATCATGGATGAGCGCTTTGTTGGTACCCCTCCTAGCTTCACGGCTGCTGGTGCTCATTGCCTCGCGAGATTAATGCTGAGGAAGGGAACTTGGGTAAGTCACCTTTAAAATAAACTTTTAATTCGCTCTGTATCTAACTAGCCTCCAGACGCCTGCGCATGTGTATTATTCAAATTATACATACTCCCAGTTGTATCCACTCGTTTCGCTCATTCTTGAGTGCTGCGAGAACCCGGAGAAGCATCACTCAGCTGTCTACGAAAAGTATTCGGACAGACGATTCAAGCGGGCATCTACTTTCGTCAAGGCCGAGATGATGAAGAAATTCAAGCTCCCAGAAGCAACCCGCGAGAGCTCCGCTGCTCATCTAATAAACCTCTTCGAGGACCCATCCATCTGGCGCCGTCAGTAATCCACTGGGATTTGCTTTGACAACCGCTCCTTTGTGTTTACAATTGCATATTGTTTCTTTATACCTTGTTCGGATTTCCCCACTGTTGCAGGCTACCGGCAACAGAATGTCTCCTCGGTTTTACTTCGACAAAACACTCGTTTATACATTTAATGATTAGATACCCACTTCTTTCCTTGGTTCGCCATCGTTTTCTAACTTCTCATTCGCCGAACTGCATCACGCATCTTTTATAATTTGCCGCATTCTCCCGTTTCACCGATTGCAAGCGCGTATCTCTTGTATATCCTACGCTCCTTTATTTTTAGCTATTCCAGCAACCCACGACATCTCCGATGTTACTTTCAATTATATCCCGACCGGCGCATCGTGGCGTATACAGGCCACCCATTCGGGTTGACTGTATCAACCATGTGCCAAGGCGTTTAATTTTTAATTCTCATAGTGGCGTTGTATAGATTTTATTTTCTGTGGGTATTCCAAAGCAAGCATGCGGCTGTTCTTATTTTTGTTCTTGTTCCGCCTACGACAATTTTCGGACGAACCATTTTTATCCATCATTTCTCCCTTAATATCTTCGATACCTTGTCACTGGTCTTACCCCTTGACTTTCCGACTCGCCAGAATAAGCATTCGCATCCGCATGTTTTGTTTTCCTATTCCTTTTTGGGCACATTGGCACGACACACCGGTTTATACATTCGTTCGTTTGAGTTTCCCATGCCCAAGTGTGCTAGATCCTCGGCCCTGTTTTTCCATTTCGTCTCTTCGTTTTTTCTCAATTGCCTGTTTTCAGTCGAAGGGCATATGCGGAGATGGTACTCCCAGCTGTTGCCGTTTTTTTAAACCTTTAAACATGTGCTCTCTACTTCCTCTATGCGCCTACATGGCATGGGAGGATCTTTATTTGGACCGTCTTCTATCCTATATCTCTCTCGCCTTTTCTTTTCTCTTCTTCAGTATCTAATGGGGTGGTCTGGGGTTGGGAGGGGAAATGGGTGATTCATGTTCTTGTTTGGTTTTGGGGCTTTTTTTTTTTTTTTTTTTTTTTTTTTTTTTTTTTTGCTCGGGTGGGATGGCCAGGCACGCGAATGGTGTTGTCGGATTCTGCTCTTTTCCAAGTTTACTGGTCTGCCTTTTCCTTTTATTTAGCTTGCTGGGTTTCTTTCTATCTCTTATGGTTTAGCTTTTATTGTGCTTTATTCTATTATTTTGTGAGTGGTTATTTCCTCGTTTCGATGGATTATAAGCTTAGTTTTATCCACTTTTCTGCCCAGTTGTTTCAAGTGAATTTTTTTTTTTTTTTTTTTTTTCTGTTGTCCTTTTCCTTCTGCTCCTGTTATGCTGTTAAAAAGACGCAGGTGGGATGGGGAGAGCCTGATAGAAATTTTTACGCTACATTTGGTAGTCTGTAATTATCAGCTTGGTCTATGTTTATGGTTCTAGTTTCTATTTCCCCTTTCCATTTCGAAAGGACGATCATGGCTAGGGTCCCCAACTGTGCTTTTTAGTCTATGTCATATATACAAGTGGTCTTTTTAAACCACTTTACGTAGTTATTCCCTGCAAGGTGGATATCCGGAGTCGATGTGTCAAAGAAAGCCCGAGCAAAAAGGGAAGTTGTTCAGGTATCCAACGATGTTTTCCAAACGGAACCAAGCGCCCAGCAAACTGATCCTTGATCATGATATAAGAACCTGTCTATTCACCAATTTACTTATTGGTCCTGTCCATTAAAAACAACCAGATGCCTGACAACATCGATCACCTTTTCTCCAAACGTGTCCTCAAGGCCTGGATTATCCATCTTTTGCGCTAGAGCTTCATCAAGTAACATGCGTAGGCGCGAGGCCAACACACCGATCCGCGCCCATCCGCGCAAACGCTGCCAGCCGTCTACAAGCACGCCCCTCCCCAGAGTATCCAAGGTTATGGGCCCCGAAAACAGAAGGAGGCTGTATGCATTGAACGCTGGTGTTTTAACATTACCGTTAGCTTTTTGCGGCCAATAATGATACCCTAGTGCGAATGTTCATGGAAAAAGAGAAGCACATCGTTGACTCACGGGTTAAATCGCGGATGAACACCTTGCTAGTTGCCATTTTCGTGAAGTAGCTCACATACGTGGCCGAGCCGGAAAAACTCTGTGCGTCGAAGAGACTGGAGCTAGGATGCACGAACACCCGGCCGTTTTCCTGGTTGAAGTATTTGATTGTGCGGGCGTCAGGGTCCAGCTCTATGGTCCCGGACATCGATGCGGCGAATTTCTTGTCTGGGAAGCTGATCCTGGCGATTTGGGGATTGAAGGCGCCAGCTATCAAGGCGCGAAGGAGTTGTGTGTTGGAGTTTTGGCTATTGCAGCGGTTTGGCGTCGCGCTGTTAGCAGTGTCGTTTGTGGGTCTATAATTTACAGGGACTATGCCAATATCTTTGAGCGAAGATAGTAGTTGGGATCTATTCGAAGAGATTTCGCGAAGGGTTTTGGGCACGAGAAAATTGTGGTTGCACCATGATTGTGTTTCCCAGTGACTTTGCTGTTTGACTCTTTCGGACCACTGCTGGTACGCTGCGAGGTCTATCAGTAAGTCTCCATCTCCTGTTGAAAATGATGCCCGAGCTTGCTTTGCCTCCTCCCTTTTGTCTCGAGGTGACACAAAAGGGCTTTTTACTGTAAGAATTGCTGCAATTGTTAGGCAAGACTCGAGACACCCGAATATGGTGCCGTATACCATTAGTTTCGCTAGACGAAGATCGGTCGGAATAATCGAAATATACCGACCCAGAGCTGTGAGTTGCTGATTATCAAGTGCACCAATGCGGTGGAGAAGTTCTAGCGCGCCTTCTATCGCTACATTCTCAGGAGGTGTAAGGGTGTTTGCAAGGAAGGCTGCCACATCTTGGATTCCGTTCATGGCTTTGACTGAAAGACACAATTGCTCCAGAGGCACACGCCGGATCTCTGGTTCTGGCCTAGGAGCCATATTCGCCTCTGTGTTCCGTGTATACATCTTGTAGCAAGTTCCACTACTCACTCGCCCTGCTCTTCCTCGACGCTGTTTACAAGCAGCCTGCGATGCCCAGACCTCTTCCAAATGGACAATGTTGTCAGTAGCGGCATAACGCGTTTCCTTGACCCGGCCCGTGTCGATGACAGCAACTACATCTTCGATTGTGATGGACGTTTCTGCGACATTAGTGGCGGCGATTACTTTTCTCTTCCCAAGCGGAGCGGGCAAGAAGACTTGTCGCTGCTCACTTGGTAAAAGTGATGCATGTAACGGCAATGGGTGGACAAATGGAAGATGGTTTAGAGCAGCTAAGCATCGGTCTATCTCCATGGTGCCCGGTAGAAAGATCAGGATGCCGCCTGGTTTGTCCTTGAGTTGCGAATCAATATAACGGACTGTGGATGCGATCAAATCGTAGTTAATGCCCATTCCTAGTTTTTGAAGTGTGGAGCCGATAGAAGTGCCCGCTGAGTCGTCGTCATTGGAACCGGTATATTCATCCAGTGTCAACGATGCATTTCCAGGATTGAACCCCGTCCGCCTCACGACATCATCGAGATAGAGATCTTCAACAGGGAATGTTCTCCCAGAAATGTTGACCCGCCCGACTTTAGCGTCGCCTCCAAAGTACTGCGTAAATATGTCTGCATCCAACGTAGCACTCATTAAAATGAGTTTTAGATCTTTGCGATGCCGGAGGACGTCCCTCAACAGTGCCAAAAGGAAATCCGTATCAAGGCTCCGTTCATGAACTTCATCAACCACTACATGGCTGATATCCGCAAAAGAACTGACAACATCCTGGCCACTAGTTTGCATGCGGCGTAGCAGCACACCAGTGGTCATGAACGTGATTTTTGTGGTTCCATATTTCACTTTCGAGTCACCCCTTACAATATAGCCCACTTCATCACCAACAGAAGAACAGCGCTCATCGCTGACACGATCAGCAAGCCCCAGGGCAGAAATCCGCCTGGGCTGCGTACAGACGATGTTCACAGCTGAACCTAAATCTCGTTTTATCATATCATCAAGAATGAACTGAACGGACTGAGTGCTTTTTCCACTTCCCGTCTCACCTGATATGATAGTGACTTGATGAGAATGGACAGCTTGGTTAATTGCTTTCTGCATATCCCACGCTGGAAGTGATCGCCTCGCCCTGAGCATTTTCTGTTGAGCAGGGAGAGTTTGTTTTGACTCCCATTTTTTTCGAATCTCACGGCTTTGTGGTGTGCCGGCGATTAGACTCTGAGGCTTTGGTGATTTTCGAGTAGATTTAGCGCAACTTTGGATGGTCGATTCGTCCCTAACATGAAATAGAGACTCAACAGAAAAGGTCCGAAGCTTTCCTGGATTTTCTAAAATTCTAGGCAGATTTTCTTCAAGCCATTCCACCACATTAAATATCATCGGCTCCCCGAGCAGGTCCTTGTTAGCATGTTGTATGGCTTGCCGGATAGCACTAAGGCGTACGTATGCTGGAATTTCCTTTGATGCAATGGTCAGGACCGGTGCGCAGTTGGGATAAGGAGCGGTTGACTGTTTTTGGAAATAAAACGTCGTTCTGCGTGGCAGATTTTGGTTTTCCGACATTATTTCACATGCAATCGGCGACAATCGTATATATCTCTCGCCATATATCGCTTCCAAGGTAAATTGCTCTTCCTCCCAAGCTCCAGTTTCCTCTGTAGGAGAGTCGGACTCCAATACATTGCTGCCATGGAGGAGCATATGTTGTAGCTGTTCGGCTGCTATGTGCTCATTACCACCCATCTTGTCAAGCACCTCAGCGCAGAAATCTGTTGAAAAACCAGACATTGAAAGTCGTTTGACCTTGGATTCCCTGGATAGATCTCCACTAGCTAAACTAATTCCGGCGGTATACCCTTCAGGAAGACTCCACGCAGGGAGATCATCCTCTGGAATATGTATCAACAGCCACTCCAAAACCTCTTCACGGTCCTTGCATTCAGATACGGCTTCTTCAACGTGACTCCTTCTGAAGCCTAGATCACTCAACTCTTCGACAATTTGCCTCTTTTGGGACTCCGATATTCGGACCTTGTACGGATTCCAAATAGCCTTTTGTCTTACCAGCTCTTCAATCGTACGTCGTACTTTACTCCCCATCTCCACCTTAGGAGCCTGAGACCAACGTTTGCCACCGTTATCCCCTGCGTTCCCCGCGTTCATATTCAGCCCTGGCTGCTGGAACTTTGGATCCAGAGCTTTAACTCTCTCCTTCTCCCGCTCAGCCCTCTTCTTAGCAAGCTCTGCCGCCGCGTGTTCCCGCTCCTGCATAGCGCTAAAGGGGTCCGCTTCATACAGCCAACTTTTCCCTTCTTTCACATCAGCATTCTTAAATTGCGTAAATTCATCTTTCCACAGATTACGGTAGGTAGGCGGCATCATCATGTGCAAGTTACGCATGCTGCATACACGAAAGAGGGCATATGCTGCAGCAAAATGGCGAGCTTCCATTGCGGTGGGGCAGGCAGCCAGATGCTGCTGAGCGGGAGGGAGGCGCATGGGAGGTAGAGTGATGGTCTCCTTCGTTTTAGGATTGGATTTTTTGAGAATCACGCTTGAGACGAAGCCTTCTTTGGCTTTTGTCTGGAATATATCGGTCAGCATGAGAAAGCTCCCCTAGCACTAATACATGGGGTCCTTTACCATTGTGTATTCTGGCTTCTCCCATTTCTGTTTCTGACAGTGCTCTGAGAGCATATTCACAGGCAGCTTTCCAGTCCATGAGGCACCTCCTATCACCACCCGCGCTGTTGGCTTCTTCGGCTCTTCGGACGGCTCGTCTTTTCCATCTTTATGGCCGGTTCTATTTCTGTCCGCAGCCTTAGATTTCCCTTTGGGCTCACCTGCAGCCACGAAATCGCTAATAGAGATTTCTGCTGGAGGAGGTTTGGGCTTGTTTTTAGATCCAGCACGAGCGGCGGGCCCCTTCTTCGGGCCCATAGTAGATCACGAAAGATCACCGATAAGTGCCCATTCGCCGTTGTTAGGCAATGGCGTCGTTTAACATTTCATCGAAGTCTCAACTGGAGGTGCGCTACTTAGTTAACTAACTATGACGCTGAGGGGCTTAATAAGCAGATATTATCTTATCATCACTGGCTGTGTTGGAGCTCGAGAGCGGATATACATGATATATTGTATGTACATCGTGCATTTGGCATGAAGAGCTTATTACGCTGTTACAAATATTCAAAATTGGTTATTAACACTTTCGACTGCCTCGGCCATGAGTAGGAACTCTTCGCGCAGCTCCAGCCTCGGGGATGTTGTACCGGGGTCTGCACCAGAAGCACCCGCGCCTCATCGTAAGGAGCAGATGCAGAGCCGGAATGCTTGTATTATCCCATTCTCTTTGAGCATGCCAGCCATCTATAACTAATATCCCACTCCGGATTCACAGTTACCGAACTTATGGCCCCCAAACCCCAGCTGCCACTAGAACCAATATCCTCCTCACACAAGCTCTCAATCAACTTCAAAAACCGCGATGATCTAGGTCCCTACATCGTAAATCCTTCGTCCTATTCCCCATCCATCGTCCTGTACTATAATGACGAATTCGTCGCTGTGCGCGACCGCTACCCAAAATCCTCTCTCCACCTCCTTCTCCTCCCCCGCGAACCAACAAAGGCACGCCTGCACCCTTTCGACGCTTTCGATGACCCAGAATTCCTTCGAAAGGTTCAAAAGGAGACGAAGAGGTTAAAGCGCCTGGCAGCTGCGGAATTACGGAGAATGCACAGCTCCACCTCCACACAGGAAATCGCGCGCCAGAAAGCTATGGATGCGGATCCGCCGCCCGACGAGTTGCCGGCCGGTCGCGACTGGGAGAAGGAAATAATGTGCGGCATCCATGCACACCCTTCTATGGCTCACTTGCATATACACGTCCTTTCTGTAGACAGGTTTAGCCCGTGCCTCAGGCATCGGAAACATTATAATAGTTTTTCAACGCCGTTTTTCATCGATGTTGAGGATTTTCCGTTGGCAAAGGATGATGCACGGAGACATCCAGGGAGAGAAGGATACCTGAAGCGGGATCTTGAGTGCTGGAGATGCGGGAAGATGTTCGGGAACAAATTTCAGCGATTGAAGGCACATTTGGAGGAGGAGTTTCTAGCTTGGAGGACACTTTGATGAGTAGTATGCATACATGGTGGATTTTAATATGATCCCCATGTTCAAATAGACGGGGTACCGAACGAAGCTATTTACCATTTATTTTCCAAATGCCATACGGGATAGGTTGTGGATACCATATGTCGACTTTAAACGGTGGCCCATCATTGACATTGCCTATTGGAATTGCGGATCCTAACACATGTGGTAAACATTGGATTTTCAAGATGTCATGCGAATATTGAGCAAATACGACCTATTAGTTTATTTTTTTAGAGCCCATATAGAGACTATTATTTGATATGTAATACAAATTTTAAAATGGGAAGAAAGGAAACAATGATACCAAAACTAAATGGACTGGTACGAAGTCGCATCTCGGAGAGTTATCAATTTCCCTTGGATCAACGCATCATCGCCCTGAGCGTGCATTATTTTTCTCGGCTTGTGTGGTTGGTTCCAAACCGCACATCCATTCCTCAACCGAACTCCAGAAAGGAAATGAAAACCGCCAAGTAAAATGTTTGGTGGTATACAACATCATCCAAAGTAGTATGCCTGATCAGAGGTTCGTACTAAGCTTTGGGCTTAGCCCGGCCTCCGCTCTTCACTTTTCGAGGCTCAGGTCGGTGGATGTGGTGGGCAGGGATCCATTCAGTATCATAAGTTTTTCCAGAAGTCACGCCTGTTGAATCGGTCCCAGAAACGGAAGCCTGCTCAGATGGCTCGCTCTTGGTTCGTCCGAAGGATTTTTTCGGTCTGTCTGCGCCCTTGCGTTTCTGAGGGAAGTATGGAGCAATCCAGATGGTATAGAAGAAGTAGACTGTACCGACGAATGCAGATAGGAGGAAGAAATAGAGGAAGAGACTAGAAAAATGGTAGGTCATGTGAGCACTTGATCTTAAGCAGAGTTGGCAGGCTGCATATTACTAACACTTTAGGGTCAAAAATGCTCGTTTCAGCTTCTACGATGCTGACGGTGCCATTATAGGCGCGGACAGTAAATGCCATGCCCTTGGAGTTGGAGATAACTGCAGCTAAATGCAGTCTCAAATCCTGGGGGTGCATTTCAGTTACAAGCGGATATTCCATTGAGTGTTGTCCTCCGGGAGGGATCGCAATGTTGTAGCGGGAAGAAGTGAGGTTGCGGACATTCTGGCCCACCTCTCCCGAAGGATGAATCGTCCATAAGCTACCTCCAATCAAGTTCAGGGTCACTGGATCAGGTTCATTGTTGGAGATGGAGAGAAGAGCGTTAGTTGGGTTGCCGTTCACGAGCTTTACTCCAAAGACCTCGGAATTTGGGAAGGAAGCCGAGACGGCAACATCCAATTCAGGGGCTTTGATATCTCCTAGCACAGGCTAAGCGAATCATTTCAATACAATATTGTATTAGTAGTTGTGCTGCGAAGGGAGACTTTCACCAAAAAAAAAATAAACTCACCGAATCCCCTCGAACAAGGAGGGCTTGCAGCGAAAGCAGCGCAACTGACAGCAGCCCATATTTCCCCATGTTTGCGCTGATGAGCTTATTAGAGTATATGGAGGAGATTTGGAAGAGGAGCGGAGAAGAAAAAGGAGCGAAGAAGCGGCGAAAGAAGGTTGGGAGAGCGGAACGTTCCCAGGGAGATTAGAGCTTATTTTCCACGTATATCACTACAACGTCCAAGCGCGGTAGTTGAGTCAGCAGAACATCCTGTTCCTAACGCGATAGACGCATGAAAATTAGCCGCCGATGGGCTCTGCGCTCCGATCAAAGCGGAGAAGCAATCAGCCTGAAAGAAAACTGACCATGCTGTGCGTATTTAATTGGGAACTGACTTTCTATTATTATTTTATTACTGATTCTCTTTATAACCTCGCCATCTAGTCCGATATTTTGTCACTTTTCTCACCTCTTCTTGTTGGTGACAGAAAGGTAGATAATCTATTTTCTACGCGCTCCACAGCTCAGCTTGAACGAGATGGCTAGCTCTACCGCCCAGGAGTTTTTCCAGCGTTATGAGCAAGTTAAAGCGGTTGAGCAGTCAAGGAATGAGTTAATTGAGGTGCTAATTGCTGCCCCCTTTTTTTTCATCTGGCTGTCTTCTCATGTTAGTTAAATAGGATCTTTTACGACGGGTTGCCGAGCTCGAAAATGCATACCAACAAACCCGATTGGACCATGAACGTGAATCCCGTTTTAATCGTGAAGTGCAAATGCATGAGATAGAGCTTATGAACCAGATAACTGCTATGGAATCTGTTATGGTGAGGTTTTGTCATCCTATATATAATATTTCATCCGGGCAGCATTAACGATCAGCTCTTTGTTGGTTGCGGTAGGAACAAGAACCATTTCTTCTCGTTCTTCTCGATGGTGATGGGATGGTATTCCAAGACTCTTTTCTCCAACAGGGTGAGCAGGGCGGCAAAGATGGTGCAAATCAGCTCTGGGCTGCTATCCGTGACTATGCGTCTCGAAATCTTCCGAACATACCATCGCCAAAAATTATAGCTCGAGTTTATGCAAACGTCAAAGGATTGGCTGATGCATGCTATAAAGCTGGCCTAATTGAACGTCCCGGCCTAATTGAGGAATTTGCCCGTGGATTCAATGGAAGCAGACTATTGTTTGATTTTGTGGATGTGGGGAGTGGTAAAGATAGAGCTGATGATAAGATCGCTGGTACGTCGTCCTCCTAATCCATCTCTCTACTCTGATGACTCATATGGAAATATGTACTAATTTTCGATTAACATTTAAAGAGGTGTTTAAGCTCCATTTATACAATTGTCACTGTCACCAAATATTTCTCGGTTGCTCTCACGATAATGGGTACGCTAGACTTCTTGAAGATACATTAGCGGATCGCGACCTTGTTGGACGAATATCTTTAATCGAAGGCGTCCCATTCGAACGAGAACTTGTACCCATCAAGGCTTCTTACAGAGTAACTAAATTTGAAGAACTTTTCCGAACCTCAAAAATAAACACGAATTCACTTTCATGGAATGACCGGAATGGGACGAATAATAACCCCATGTCGATACCCTCGTCTACACCGCTTTCCGTGCTATCTGCGAATACCCCTGGCAACAACAACAACCACCTTGCTCGCATCCCGTCAAACTCAACTATCCCATCGAATGGAACCAACACACCGCCAACATGGGCTGCCACAACAGCAGCAGGAGCCCATGGTCCATTTACCGATTTAACGACCTCGAAACCAAGTAGCCCTGCTCCAACTAAGGTGGAGCGCAATAAATACGGCGAACGCGTCGACCGACTAGATTTCAAAACCATCCCCAAGGACGAATTAAACCGCGTGAAAAAGCTGAAACTATGCAACCTGTATTATTTACTAGGCGACTGCCCCAATTTAAGTTGCTATCATACTCATGATCATAAATTGACGAAGAATGAGCGCACCGTCTTACATGCAGTTGCGCGGATGACGCCGTGCCGGTTCGGAACTGATTGCGATGATCCCGGCTGTATATATGGCCATCGCTGTCCACAGAGTGAGATTGGCAAGAAGGACTGTTTCTGGGGCTCCAATTGTCGATTCGACACAGCCGCTCATGGAATCGATACAACAATTGTGAAGGTTACAAAGGTATAATGTGACCTTTGGTTTTTCTTGTCATTTAGGATTTTAATTATTTTCATGAAGTGAAAAGGAAGTAAGATTTTGCCTTGCCTAGAATGTTCGCTGGCGCTGGGCCGAGTAGTTATGGACAATCCATGTGCTACATTTCAGCCCTCGACCAACCAACTATGTGGACAGCACGGCTTTCCCTTCCGACTTCGCACACACAAACCCGCCGGTACTATTCTTCGCAAGTCAAAACGAAGGCTATTCTCCTTTCGGCTACTTTTTGTCATTTCCCGCCGGCTCTGTTCATTCAATTCAGCCAACACAGAATTGTGTGAAGCCGCTCATTTTTTGTTATTATTATTGTGTCCTAGTCTTGAGCATCACTCCCGAACACTGCCTTCAAATCTCTCATTTATCTCCCTTCACCCTTCTATATTTCCCGCGTTTGCTGTCTCAGTTTCAGAATCAAACGGTCTGCCATCATCGCACTTTCTTTGTGTTTTATCTTCAAGGGGGGTTGGACATGCATGCAGTCGGTGGATGCATGGATCAATGGAGTCTCATTTTCCTTTGTTCCCTTGCATTTTATAAACATAATATTAATCTACAGGCATGGAGGTGAGTTGAAAACATAGTTGTACTCACCTTTGCCTTGTTTTACCTACAATTTATCATAATCGCATTTACTTATACCTACGATAGCTCTACTGTACTTCGGGATGGGAGGAAGGTGACGAAGGTTGTAGTTATGGGGAGCAGTACATCATACATGAAGGCTTTGCTCATTTTTTCATTAGATCTATAGAAACATAATATGAGTCAGATGCCCCTATTTCATCTTCTCATGCAACACAGACACAGACAGAAATATATATATATTTCAACCCAGAAACGCCAGCACCATTAGCGGGCTATTTGTTTTAGAAATCTATAGGCGCAAAGCAAAAAGAGAAAAAGAAAGCATCATCCTATATAGCTATAGATCCATCTATCTCCTAGACAATTGTGGTTCCGAACATACAGAACCGTCTTTCCCAACCAAATCGGCACTCGTCATTAGCTGAGGACCCCTCGTCCGAACGGAGCGAGCTCTTAACTCCAAACTCTTTAATGCAGCAGATAAATGGCTTCGTTGACGCGGGGATAATTTGCTTATTGAGATCAGGATTGGGGTCATCGTTGCTTCCGGCGTTGTTGCAAGCTGCGGTGTTAATGGCCCTCTTGCGCTCTTCTAGGTCACCCCAGAGAATGAACAACTTTTCACGGAGGTCGGAAAGAACGGCAGGGTTCTGACGGAGACTATTTTGAAATTTATTGTAGATATTCTGGTGAGCATTTCTGTTTTGGCGTAATTTACGTGAGACGAAAACAAGTGGGAATGTCATACTTCACAGCATCGAGACAGAGCAAGAATACAGCATCGTTATTCCCCACATAGAGTTTCATGCGTTCCCGTGGCCCGCTGCGGTTGTAATGAGTACCTGGCCCCGCATCTTCGACCAGGAGACAAAATCTCCATTCCCATCTTTTACCACTGTCAGTTTCGTTATCGCCAATGCTAGATGTGCTACCTTCGGTGTCTGAGGTGTTTGACAGCATGGCACGTTCCACATCGTACTGTACGGAAAAATCTTCTATATTGGGAGGGAAGAAATCTACAACGCGGACAGAAGCTTTGTAGCGGAGATTTTGGAAGGGAAGACGGTATTTGATGCCATCAGGGGAGATATTCATGTGGGATTCATTAGATAGAATATCAGATATTGAGCGACATGGTACTGAGGGGTCGTTTGCGCGGACTGCAAAATTGAATGTCAGCGTTTATTATTATTATTGAATTTTTTTCTTTTTTTCACCGCTCGAGGTACGGATCAAGTGGACGATGCGCTGTCGGCACGTACTGTAAGCGTTTAGTTGATCCCGCTTCTCCTGAAACGATGTTTCTATTTCTGATTGATCTTCATCACGCTTTATTTTCTCTTCCTGCTTTCGATTTTGCTCTGCTTGTCGCTTCTTGGCCTTGGATAGACACCGTTGCTGTTCATCATTATCGGTCGCTTTCCGCTTGTTTATGCCATTGCCACGAAAACCGGGATTCTCTGTTTTTACTCTTTTCCAGTAGTCGATCTTTCGCTTCACTAACTTCTTAACATCCTCGTCGGAATCATTGTCATTGATTGGTATCACTTGGACTTTCTCGGGAAAGCGGCGATCTGTATGAAGGCTGCCCTCCATTGCGCCACTCACTCTCCCCATCTTGATATTGACATTTTGGAGCAAAACGAAATCATTTTCTTTGACGTTTTGTCTTGCGTAATACGAATGTGGTTCCCAGAGAGTAACTTGCAAGGTCATCTGCCCGTAAGGGCCAGGCCAAGTTCTACTGGAGCGTGACGTGTAGCCGTACTCGTCGCCATCGCGGGGGCCGCCTTCTTCTGCGGTGTAATTAAAAAGTTGCTTGTTTTGGGTATAGTCGGTGACATAGAGGAGAAATCTTTGATAATCTTCAGCGTAAGTTTTCACCACCTGAACGACGAGGTCGACAAATATACCACAGGATAAGTCTCTTATTAAGGAGAATTTTGGCCTGCCGCGTTGGATAGATGGCTTTGTGATTACTGGGTTGGGTGGTGCCGGAGCTACGGTTTGCCGGACTTGAACGGGCTGGTTGTTGGTAGCTGTGGTGCTCGCTGCGCCGATCAGAGAGAGAGCGTATGATTTCTCAGTCGCCATCAACTCTCGAGTGCCGGGGCACATAATTACTTGCGGCGAAGCCTTGGGATTGGAGCCCTGTCTGAAAATGATCCAAGGAGAAAAATCCAGCTGGGTGCAGAGGCCAATCACGGCCCCTTGGTATGGCCGTAGCTGTCGAGGTTATCAGCGACCATAATGACTCATAATTCAAATCCGAAGAAACAAACGGACCTTGATTTGTCGTAAGAGAACTACATCCCCCTGTTGAGGAGCTGGTAGATTTGACTCGCAACGTTGAAAGTAGCGGATTTTGAGGCCTTTCCATGTCTCACCGCTGAAGTCATGATCTTTAAGTGTGAAGGTAGACGTATATGAATCTCCTCTGGACAACTTCGGTGGAAGCGCGTCTACTACCACTGCAATAACGTTCACCACCCTGCCGGGTTTAGACTTCACCGTTTGGATATCATCAAATCCTCGGGGAAGGGACGAAGACATTATGAAGTAGACAACTCAACAAAGAAAAGCAAGGGAAATAACACTGTCGAACGGTAGAAGAAAACTTTGGGCATCCAGCGAACGGTATTAGGATAGGCAATGAAGCAACCATAGGATGATATATCTTTCCCAAAGGTAGGGGGGAACCTGTGCTGTATTGTCAATACGCAGGTTGGTGTTCCAGCATCAGCAACGAGGTGTTGCGGAGCAGATTAATACCACGATCGGAGTGCTTGCAGGCAGCAAACGGAAGCTATCTCTAAGAATGGCCTTGGTACTCGATCAATTCAATTCTCATTTTGACTAGACGCGCAAAATGTGCGAAAGTCACTCATGGTTTGGAGAAGTTTCTCAAGTCGCGTCCCATCAGTCACAACGGGAAGGTTATGGTCTCCTGACTCCAGATATAACGCAAACAGACTCCTGTTCCTGCTCACTTTATATCAAACTAGCATATGTAAACAGGCGGGCAGACGTAAATCGATATCCCTTGCAGATATACATACACGGATGTTGCGCAAGGTCCAAGAGGTGATGTTTTTGCTTAGTCATTCCCTCTGGCAACCACCGCCCCAAAGCAGAAAAGCCCCTCTTCAGCACAATCTTCCCTTTACTCTCCCACCCAAACAGTCCCCAATCTATCCTAGGCATCAAATCTTCATATCCCACATATTTCCCCTTTCCTCCTTTCGCTTGAGAGTTACACCTACGCCTCCTCTAGCTGTTTGCCTGTTTATCCAAGCCCAGAGTGTCTTCGCTGTTCGCTCTCGCTTTGTCTTTCGTCTGTCTGTTTCCCCTCCCTCCTCCTACTGTCAACCATGGCGGAGCGTTACATCCCAGAACACCGTCGCACCCAGTTCAAGGCGAAGAGCTCCTTCAAGCCAGACGAGCTCCGTCGTCGCCGCGAGGAGCAACAAGTTGAGATTCGGAAGCAGAAACGCGAAGAGAACCTCGCAAAGCGGAGAGGTATCCAGACTCGCGATGGCGGTATCGGTGTGGGCGGAGACTCTGCGCTCGGTGCTGAAGATAGTGATGAGGAGGGTGGAACCATTGAGAGTGAGGTATGTGCATGATATTCTACTTGCTCTTTCGCTTGGCGCATAGTTCGACTCTTCTCTGTCAATGTATTATTATTATTCCTTCCATGTCCCTCTGGTGGCTAGCTACCCAGCTTTGGCCCACAGCAAGGATCTTCTAGCGCAAAGACAGCTATGTTATGATCCAGAGTGTGCAATTGCACAACGGCTTGCTTTCTCAAAAAGATCCCCATGGTAGATATTGTAGTAGAATGACCTTACTGATCACTCGTCTATAGCTGAACGTCGAGCTCCCAGAGATGGTCAAGGGTGTTTTCTCCGATCAAATCGATCTGCAGATTCAAGCTACCACCAAGTTCAGAAAACTTCTTTCCAAAGAACGGAATCCACCCATCGAGCGCGTTATTGAAACCGGAGTCGTTGGCCGTTTCGTCGAATTCCTGCGTTCACCCCATACTCTAGTCCAGTTTGAGGCTGCTTGGGCGTTGACAAATATCGCTTCCGGATCAGCACAGCAAACCCAGGTCGTCATCGAAGCTGGCGCTGTTCCTATTTTCGTTGAGCTTTTGAGTAGCCACGAACCCGACGTGCGGGAACAGGCTGTTTGGGCGCTGGGTAACATTGCTGGTGACAGTCCTCAATGTCGCGATTTTGTCCTTGGTGCAGGAGCTCTTCGTCCTCTCCTCGCCTTGATTGGCGATGGCCGCAAACTCAGCATGCTCCGAAATGCTACATGGACGCTGAGCAATTTCTGTCGTGGAAAGACTCCCCAACCTGACTGGCCAACGGTACGTACCGTCTTTGCCTTCCTGTGGTCAACCCCTCAATTGCTGATATGAAGGTGCTAATGCTTGACACTCTAGATCCTCCCCGCTCTTCCCATTCTGGCTAAATTGGTATACATGCTTGATGACGAGGTCTTGATCGACGCTTGCTGGGCTATTTCCTATCTTTCGGACGGATCGAACGACAAAATCCAGGCCGTGATCGAAGCAGGTATTCCTCGTCGGTTGGTGGAACTGCTGATGCATGCCTCCACATCTGTCCAGACCCCAGCGCTTAGATCTGTTGGCAACATTGTCACTGGTGACGACGTTCAGACCCAAGTGATCATCAACTGTGGCGCTCTTCCCGCCCTTCTTTCTCTACTCAGCTCCACCAAGGACGGTATCCGAAAGGAGGCTTGCTGGACCATTTCAAACATTACAGCTGGCAACTCTACCCAAATTCAGGCTGTTATTGATGCCAACATCATCCCTCCGCTGATCAACCTTCTGTCAAACGGCGATTTCAAGACCAGAAAAGAAGCCTGCTGGGCCATTTCAAACGCCACATCAGGAGGTCTCCAGAAACCAGACCAAATACGCTATCTCGTGTCTCAAGGATGCATTAAGCCACTTTGTGACCTTCTTGCATGCCCAGATAACAAGATCATTCAAGTTGCCCTCGACGGCCTGGAGAATATTTTGAAGGTTGGAGAGATGGATAAAGAAGCGGCCCAGATGGGTGAGCCCAGCGTGAATCGCTATGCCCTCTTCATTGAAGAAGCTGGCGGCATGGAAAAGATCCACGACTGCCAAAACAACGCGAATGAGGAGATCTACATGAAAGCTTATAACATCATTGAACGGTACTTCTCAGATGAAGACGAGACTGGTGCTGATATTGACGAACTTGCACCCCAACAGACACAGGCAGGCTTCACTTTAGGTACCAGCCAGCAACCAACCGGATCCTTCAACTTCACCAACGGCGTAGATAGTATGGATATGTAAAGTGTCTTGTATCATGTCGATACTTCTTCAACTGTTCTTGAGACCAATGGTACGATCAGAATCGACTCCTAAACGATAAACGATTTTCTTTCTGGACAACTCTCTTTCAGCTACATTGGAGCTGAGACGAGATTGACTGATGGTTCACATTTAGCCCTCTAATTTTCTTCCGCCCTTTAACATAGCCTTCCTGTTCCGCTGGCCCAATGCTGAAATTTTTGCCACTCCACCACGTTATACAAGATTCACCGTCATGTATTCCCCGATCTCTATCTGGTTGATTTCGTCTTTTCTCTCTATCAGACACTAAACATTATCGAGTTTACTCAATTTCTCCCTTTCCATTTTTCCCGGTTCCCCCTACCTTCACCAAGCATGTTAAATTACACCGGCGTATTTCCATCAGTATTTCCTCCCCAATGTTTCCCTTACGGTTCAATCTATTTGTTGTAACTCTTTCGCTTCTTGCCTATTCTACTGTAAAAGGCGTAGCTGGTGAACATGTCTGTTTGATAGGCTCACATCTATACAGCCGCCGATTGAAAAATCTCTCCTCCCCCCTGGCCCCTCCTTGAAACTCACAAAGTAAAGTTTGCCCCCGATGGAAACCCTGACGAAGAGGCTTTTGGTGTCGTACGATTGTGATTGTTCTGCTTCTCTTCCTCCCTCATCTCATTCTCACTCCCATGTCATCTTCCCTCTCCGTCTCCGTCTTATTTTTCTTTATTCATGTTCTCCTTTAACATGCTTACGTTTTGGGTTGCGGATAATTGCCATATCTCTATTTACTTGTTTTCCCTATTTCCTACTCACCCTTTCTATTTCCGCCTTCCACAAGCCCCATTTACCCCCTTCTACCCCGTGAGTATGCCATCCATTTTTGAAGATCACGCATCAAATCATTGAATTTGATTTCACCCCACCCCTCGCGCCCTAATTTCCTTACGCCCCTATCTAACAAAGTCCCTCGGAGCAATATACAAAATAAAATGGAGAAAAGTTATTCTTTTATTAGTATTTCAACTTAGTTCTTTCTCACATTTAGATTCGAGATAAGTGGTGAATGAAATAGAATATATGAATCAGTGAATCACCCACCACCATCACCCACCACCACCTGTTAATTTTATTGTCAGAGTGGATGTATGATGTAGCAATCACAAATGCAAAGTTGTTGAAGAAGAATTGAAGCAAAGAGGAGCTCAGGCTGGTTAATTGCCACTACTCCTTACTAAGCAGCGAGTTAACTTCTTATAATATTCAGGTATCGGCGATAAAAATAACTTTCTCATCTCCATTTTTCATATCGTCATTTATTTATTTATATTTTCTCCCATCAAATGCTAATGAAGCCATGGTATGTGAATTCATAAATCAATTCGCCTGATAAAGACTACTGTAAAAACCAGAGAAATGGAAGGGCGGATAGCGAGGAGATATAAAATTAAAAATGATATAATTTTATGTTATATGTATATATATATATAGCCACAGTACCTACATATTAACTCGGCCGGACCATGAACTTGATCACTTTGTATACGCACTGTACTGTGCGGAGCATGGAAAGTGACCTCTAGGAAAACATGAGAATCGTAGCCAGTTGAAAATACATCATCATGATAAAATCACAAAGTAGACGACGATGCTTGAGACTTCCCACTCCCACTGCCATTCACAGCCGTCCCCTTGAGCGCGTCCAAGATAACCTCTCCCATCATCACCACCTTCTCTTCATCAAGCCTGCGGCCTACCAGCTGTAGACTGACAGGCTGGCCGTGGACGGCGGAGGGGTTGTCTGCACACATTTTGAGGTAGCCATTAGCTTGTTTCGTCGCTTGGGTTGAGAATAGAAGAAGAACGCGCATCCTAGCGAAGAAAAGAGATGGAGAGCAACAGGGGCAACACATACATTCGCTCTGCACCTTGCCATCAAGTTTACTGAGCGCAGTCTCATTCACAGTGGGGACATCTACGGCGGCATCAACGTGGACGCCACACGGGAACGACAGGCAGGAATAATCGAGGATGTTGTATACGCCCGTGTAGCCGACGTGCTTGAAGAGGCCGTGCTCAACGGTCGCAAACGGAGTTGTTGGGGCTGGCGCATCATTTCAGAGTTGTTAGACGATGGCTTTTTTCTCCCTGATCGGTCGTGTTTATTTTTCCTCGTCCCCTGCTTGAGGTGGGGTGGGGGGGCTGTTTTGGTGTAACAACTCACTCAACAATCCATCAAGTCCTTCGCACGCATTCCACCGTTCCATATATTCTTGCTGGAATTTATTGCGTTCAACGTGCAGTTTCCACAGCGCCTGCACGCCGCCGTCCTTAGCACGGTCGTACCGGTCCATTTCGGGACGGATGGGTTCTTTGGCTGTCGCGAGGATTTGCTGCACGGTCTTGCCGCCGTCGGAAAGGAAGAAGCGATCCTTTTAGCATGGAGAAAAGGTTAACAAAATATTACCTATTCGACTGTTTCCATTCGCAATGGCGCCAATCGTGAGAAAGCAAAGTGAGGAGAAGGGGATGGGGAGGGTATTAGGGGTTTGGTTGTGGGGTATACCAAAATGTCGTTGCCTTCATTGTGTCCCGTTGCCTCCCAATTGACAACCTCATGTCCAGCCCTTCGCAATTTATGCACCGTCTCTCTCAGTGCGCGGCGAACTGGCGGCGTCGGTCGGACCATACCATCATCCCACAACACGGCCAGCTTCAGGCGCTGCTTGCGCTCAACGGTCCGCCATGGAATCGGTATACACTTAGGATCCCGGATCCAAGGCTGGCTGTTTGTCACTGCGGAGGCGAAGAGCTTAATAGAGTCGAGAGTCGGGGCCATTGGGCCGTTGACGCTCAGGACGGATTCTTGACCGGCCAGGCCGGATTTTGTCAAGAAGTTGGGGAAACGGCCGAAGGAGGGGCGCAAGGTGAAGATTCCAGTGCAGGCGGCGGGGATTCGGAGGGAGCCACCTGTCATTTAGTTTGGCGTTACCCTCGCAGTTATTATATTATTCGTTTAAGTTTCATGCATGTGCTCTATTGTGCTATATTCAAACAAGGGGCCAGTGGGGGAGGGGGGAATGCATATACCAATATCCGTCCCAACGCCGAGAGGACTACCGCCAAACGCAATCAAAGCTGACTCGCCGCCCGATGATCCGCCCGACGTCAGGAGTCGATTGCGTGGATTCAACGTGCGCCCATACACATTATTCACCGTCTCGGCAATCATCATCGCCGTCGGCACGTTCGTCTTGACATACAGCACCGCGCCCGCATCGTGCAGGAGATCAGTCATTACGCTATTGTAAGTAGCAGGGTCATTGACCCAGCCTGTGAAACCCAGTGTCGAGTCCTTGCCGATAATGTTGAAGTTATCCTTGAGAGAGATCGGGAGGCCATGAAGGGGGCCCAACGGTTTACCGGTAGCGGCCAGGTGAGCGTCGAGCGCCTTTGCATCTCTTAAGGCCTCTGGGAAGAGGGTTTCAGAAAGGCAGTTTGTCTGGTTGGGAGTGTTAGCTGCTGTTTTTGGACTTCCGACATTATAATGAGGTATGGGAACGCAGGTTCCAATTTTTGGTGTTTCTCCTGAGAGTGGCATACCAGTTGATGGGCGGCAGCAGCACGTTTGCAGAATGCGCGAGTCACGGCTTCAGCGCTCCAAACGCCCGTCGTGGTCTTCGCGAGAATTTCAGAGGCTGTTGAGCCTGTGATCTCCAATTCAGAGGGAGTAAACCAGCCCGACGTTTGAGGAAAGCTGGTGACGTCGGTCTGGGAGTGTGGAGGGAAAATATCCGCTGGGATGATCCATTCTGGCGGGATGGAGGAGAGAAGCTCTTCCCGCTTCGTGGCACCGACAGCTTCCCAGGTTAGTTCAGTCAACATTTCTTTTCTGTTTTTGCCTTTTTGGAGATATAAAATTTCCTTCCACTTTCAATGGTATTATACACGGAAAGTATCGGATAGATTGGACAGGCAAAAGCATACAAGAGCATAAAACAAGCTCCTTCTGTCTCCTAAAAGAGCATTAAAACAAGAGGACGAGAACAGAGAGTTACGTCCAGATAAATAACAGCCACACCCATATCCCAAGATATGAAGGAAAAAGCAAAGAAAACCCTAACCGTGGGGCTAGGAGCTAATATCGGCAATCTCAATATTTTGCTGTCATCCATTGCTCCTAACTGCCATGAACTTGGCTACGCCAAAGCAACTGGAAAGTCAGCCTCTCCACCCGCATGGCTTCTCGCGCAAGGGGCGCCGGCAGAGGTCGACGGCAGCAAGGACGCTCACTCGTCTGAGTGGATGGAGAAGATCCCATCAATTGGTCCAGCAGTGTGGATGGACTGTTTCCCTGGGTGTTGGCTTGGACACCATGGCGCCCATTTTGTGCCGACGAGAGAACCCCACATTGCCAAATTTTGTGTGGCGGATGAGGGGTACTAATAGTGATTTATCTCGTTTTGCCTTTTTTGCCCTGCAGGAGAAAGAAAACTAATTTAGACTGCCGTTATCGGCGGCAGTTGGGCGAACTGTCCTGAGCGTTGGAAGAAACTTTAACCAAGATAGATATCGGCAGTAGTTAAATCCGTGAACCCTTCATCATAGCGACTTGCTTGAATGAAGTGCAATTCCTCGGCTATTGGGCTTTTGATCTGTGAATGGACTGGTTTCCGGCTCGTTTGCCACTCGTCACCTCTCGCTGGTTAATCATTACACGGGGGTCGTTGATATACGCTTTTTATTGGTGTCGAAATACATCGGCCTGTTATAAAAGAACGTGGAAATGAAATTGTCTATTGGAGTTGGATGCTCGTACGCTATTTAATATTTAGATGATAAGCCTTTGCTACTACTAATTGACACATTTACCAACCTTTCTAAGAATACGGATTTACTGGTCTTATGAGCAACTCGCAACCAAGTACAGTGTAGGCTATATATATACTGGAGATTGATTTATGAATGATTCTTCAGCAGCAGTAGTCCACTTTATAGAACAGAGATATATCCAGGTAGATATATCATACCGACACAAGTAACACTCCGCTCCGCCTCCGCTCCACACCGTATTCCTGGAAGTTCTGGCCTTGACTGGGGTTATAATAATCATTTAAATAAATGTGGAGATTTTGATGGGATCAGAAGCCACCCTTTCAAACCCCACGCCACCGCTGCCAAAGACCACATATGCAGCCAGAGCATATTATTTACTCAATCTCGTGGTGGAAGCCGCAGGGAAAAATCATGTCTTTCTCTCCACCCTCTTCAGCACTTTTACTTTTACTTTTATTCGTGGCGTTGATTCGGTGAAGGGACTTGGCTGGGAGCGAGAATCGATGGCTGGGACAAGCCTCAGCATTCCCCATTCCCCATTCCCCATTCCCCAATCTGCCCCACCGCACAGAAGCGCTGTGTGCGTATCGCCGAGATGGATCTTTCGACAGCAATTCTTTTGAATATGATTCAGCTACCGTCGCCGAGTGGTTGCAACTCAGCAAAGTGGATCCCAACGAGGTTGAAACGTGGGTTGGCACGATCCGAGAAACGCACATGACACGCGGAAGTTTGTTTTTTGTCGTCCCGTCGAGCGACCCAACTGACACCCGAGAGAATAATCGAATTGACAATCCGAATCCCCCCATCTTTGTGTGCCTGTGGGGAACCTGGAGCACGAGAGTCCGCGTTCGGATGGCCAGGCGTTCGCAAGCGGTCCGTGTTTTCTCCTCCACTGCCAGCGTACATGAATTTGGCGCTCCGATCTCTTGCCGAGTTACACAAGGGTGTCGCATGAAGAAACAGGGAGAATAGTGCGGTAGATGGGAAGTCGAGGGGATTCTTTGCACCCTCGTGGAATTTGATTTCACTGGATCCAGCAACAGCATACATCTTGCCATGCATATTGCGAATGTCCGTCGCAGCAGGTCGATAACTGACGAAGCCATTTTCAGCCTTTTCCGCTGTGCAAGAGAAATAAAGAAAACCGCCCCTACCTTGGTATTCGACATTTTGGAGAGCTAGAGCTGGGCATTCTAATAAAGTCTTTCCCAAATGATAAACAGCTCTGAGATAGCTCTCTCCTTAGCTCCAGACGCTCCAACACCCCAACAGGTGGGATATGGGGAAGGGTGCGGACACAGCCGAGGGTAATTGGGCTGGATGGATTCTGATGGGATAATATATAACGCGCCCTTTCTTTCCCCAGGATTTTGTGTCGTTATTCAGTTGATAGCACTATCTAGTTTTCTTTTTTGCCCCCCCTTAATCCTTTAGGCTCCCAACTTCCGAGCTTCGCCTCTCTGCTCGTTGTCGCTCTGACTTCGAGGCTGTGAGAAAGGTCCACCCCGGTGGTTATAAAACTACCATCGCCAAAGAAATCCTGATATAGTTCTCTACTATCTTAGGCCTCACCCAGGCTTACCGTCGCCATCATGGCTGGGAAGTTCATTCAGTATCTGCGCGGCAAAGAAAGCAAGCCTGGTGAGGCTGCGCTTCTTCGCAAGATCGACTTCTTCATCCTCACTTTCTGCTGTCTTATGTACTTTGCCAATTACGTGAGTTTCGATCTTTCTCTATACCGATGTTGTTCCTCTTTGCAGATAAACTTATAATTATTGTTGTGGAGTCGCGATATTGGTTTAAATGTAATAATTGATGGACAAGAATAGAGCTAAGAATTATAACTATCTATAGCTGGATCGAACAAACTTGAACAATGCATATGTCTCTGGAATGAAGGAGGATTTGAATTTTAAGGGGAACCAGCTCAATTTGATTAACACAATCTTTACCGTCGGGTATAGTTCGCTAATTCTCTACCCTTTTCATTTCTTTTCATTTCTTTCTTTCGTTCTTTCTTTTTTGAATCGCAACTCTGACGCTTCAATTTTGTACAGGTACATTCTCGGCCAGGTTCCCTCCAACCTAGCCCTCATCCATTTCAAGCCGAGAATCTTTTTTCCGTCCATGATGTTGTTCTGGGGTGGTTTGACCATGATTACTGCCTCTGTCAAAAACCCACAGTCGATCATGGCCATCCGTTTCTTCTTAGGCCTGGCTGAGTCCAGCACTTTCGTTGGCACCCACTATATTCTCGGCTCATGGTACACAGAGCGAGAGCTGGGAAAGAGAAGCGGTATTTTCACTGCCTCAGGCCTTGCCGGGACTATGTTTGGTGGCTTTATTCAGACCGGTATTCATAAGTCGCTCCACGGTGCTAGGGGCATGGCTGGTTGGAGATGGTTGTTTATTGTGTGTTGACAAAGTTCTCTTTTTCCTTTTGCACGCCCCGAAGCACTGGGGAATCCGTGTCCGTAGAAACACATATGCTAACATCTCTAAATCCAGGTTGATGGCCTCATCACAGTCCCTATTGCCCTATATGGCCTATTCCTCTTCCCCGACACCCCCGCTACCACCAACGCCCCGTATCTGAACGACCAGGAACGTGCGCTTGCCATCTCCCGCGTTCCTGAACCACTCCGCGAGCGCACCCCAATCAGCCTTTCTTTCGTCAAGCGGATCTTCTCCTCCTGGCACCTGTACGGCTTCGTCATGCTTTGGGTCATTGCAGGAGAGACTGAGTCTTTTTCCACCAACGCCCTACTGGCCCTGTATATGAAATCTCACCCGACCAACAAATACACTGTTCCGCAATTAAACAACTACCCCACCGGCGTGCCAGCGGTTGGCATCATCTCTACACTCTTCTGGGCGACCCTGACTGATTTCCTTGGCGGCAAGAGATACCTTGTCGGCTTCTGGATTGGCATTACTGGCGTGGCTACGTCGGCAATGATTCTTGCCCCCGGGTCGTCCACGGCGACGATCTTTGGCGCATATTACTGGGCTGGCTCCGTGTATGCGTGTCAGGCAACGTTCTTCGCATGGGCGAATGACGTCATGCGCTATAAGGACGATGCGATGCGTAGCATTGTCATTGCTAGTATGAACATGGGGAGCAATGTGGTTAATGCGTGGTGGGCTTTGCTGTTCTATTCAGCTGATCAAGCGCCTTGGTTCACGGTATGTCAATGTCACCATAAATGTGTATCTTTTTTTTTTTTTTTTTTTTTTTTGTAAAAAGGTTGATCTATATCCGACACCAGGACTTTGCTGACACCCCTTTATAGAAAGGCATGTGGGCTATGATTGCTTGCTCGATTGCAATGGCCATATGGACTGCTGGCATTGTATACTTCTCTGCCAATGATGCGAAACAGGAGGAGGCCCGAAGGCTGGAAGAAGTACCAGAGAAGCTGGCGGTTGTTTAGAATAGGGTTCAACTAATAGAATCATTCGTTCCATAATTTGTAAGGTCTATATGGTTGGAAGAAAAGCTAAATATTTGCAGTGCTGAAATTTAGCGTTGTTCGCCTTAAGCATGCTATTTACTTCAGCTTCTATGGACTTTTCTCAGCCAATGACGACGTACTTCCTAGGTGGTTAGGAGTGTTCGTGTAATCATTATCTCGTTCAATTCATGGTTAGATATCATAGGTTGTATATAATATTTTTCTAGTCCTAGATACATCTTCAGAGAGCAGTAGGGGACTGATTTATAGTTCTTCTTGTATATAGGCACATCGGACATTCACAAGTCTAGAACTTATGATAATATTTGACAGAATAGGCACAGACAAATCCAGTTTACACAATCTAATGGCAACCGCCTGGATACTATCGAGACGTACTGTCCCCTTGAGGAGCATCTCACGGTTTTGGTCTACTTATCCAGACAAGAGTCAGGTGGAGCAGCCCCTCTATAGTTCCCCCGTTGACGCGGAGCCACTTCATCGCTACCGACAAGGCGGTTACCACCCAGTTGCCTTGGGAGAATACCTGAAAGCTGGAAGGTATAAAGTGTTACATAAACTAGGATGGGGAGGTTACTCGACAGTTTGGGCGGCGAGAGATCAAAGGTTGTATAAAATTGGGTGACTCTTGGTAGTTCTAGCTAACCAAGAAATTGCCTGTTTGCAGAGAAGAGATTTATGTTGCTGTCAAAATTTCTGTTGCAGAAAGGGAATATGGTGGGGAGATGCAAGAGCTCCGAATCATGAAGAAGTTGGCAGCTCATCACTTTTGTCTGAAACATACAATGCTCATGCTTGATGACTTTGATCTAGAGGGCCCAAATGGATGTCATAAATGCCTAGTTTATGAGCTTCTGGGGCCTAATATTCCGGACACAATTGATGCACACTTTTCTGATGGGAGACTTCCTGGGAAGCTCGCCAAGGTCATTGCGAAGCAGAGTCTTATTGGGTTTGATAGCTTGCACCAACAGAATATTGGACATGGAGGTAGGTCACTCTCTTGAGGATATTTTGAACAATTCTCACCTAGTATAGATCTGCATACCCGCAATTTGGCCTTCACTATGCCTTGCATGGACAATGTAACTGAAGAGGGTTTTACTGAGAAGTTAGGAGAACCAGAAATTGGCTATGTTCAAAGAAGTGATGGGCAAGATCTGGAGCCTGGCATACCTGAATACATTGTTAGGCCCACCTCATATCGGACGCATTCTTGGAATCCAGCTCAGTCAATCAAAATAATTGACTTTGGGGAATCGTTTTTATCTTCTGCAGTTCCTCAAACACTACACACACCTCTATCTGTTCGGGCACCTGAAGTGATATTTCAAGATCACATTGATTACCGTGTTGACTTGTGGAGCATGGGGTGCATGGTGAGTGAAATCGTCCAAGGCTAAATGCTATACAATATTAAACTGATAGGTACAACAGCTCTTTGAACTTTTCACAGGCCAGCCACCTTTTGACACCTTCTTTACAACACCCGCAATTCTTGTTGGCCAAATGCGAGAGATGGCAAGTGATGATCTACCTGAAAGATGGCAACGGATATGGGATACGGAGACTCAGTCACTCAGCCATATCAGTCACTGTAAATAACCAGATTATTGCTAATGTGTATTCAATTTCATGTTCCATATATACAGGAATACTAGTAATTCGTAGATAAAAGACTGTTAAACTCAGAAGGAAAATAACAATGATCAAAGCCTCTCATTGACTTCTGATCCAGTGCACGCACTATTCTACAATTCGCAAAAGCGCTTATCCGAGGTCCACGTCACGTGGTGATAAGACTTTCCACTCCATCGATTTTATGATAATTCGCTGGGACTAACTATCTCGCAACCAGAAGGGAAGACAAATTCCTCATTTTCCCCCCCCTCCTTCCTAAGATAGACCAGAAAGATAGAAAGCTATGGGAACCTCCGCCGAATCCCATTCCCCCTCGGAACAATCACGTCCACCGTCCCCTCTCGACCCGGACTCCTCTACCCCGCCACCCCAATCCTCAACCACAACGAGCGCCCCCTCCTCTCCCCCCCACCTGCCGCCCCAACAACCATCTCCCTCCGTTTGGGATGACATCTTCAGCGCCTCACCTCTACTCCAAAACTCCCCAGACAACAGCGTTGTCCAACCCTACCGACTGGATGGCGAGCCCTCCGACCTACCTTTCCTACGCCGCCAGCACGTCACAGCAGGTTACCGCGATGGCATCTCCGTCGCGAAGGGTGAGCATGTCCAGCGAGGTTTTGATGCAGGGTTCCCTGTCGGTGCGGAATTGGGCTTGCGCATTGGGGCCGTGCTGGGGGTTTTGGAGGGCTTGGTGAAGGCGACGGCGACGGCGACATCCGCTACTCGCCGTGCTGGCCGCGGCGGCAATCGTGGTGACGACGAAGACATTCAAGGGAATGGTAGTCTTCGGGGGCCATGGGGCGATATAGCAGCTTTATTTGAGAAGGCGAAGAAGGAGTTGACTGTGCAAAATGTTTTTAGTGCTGCTGTGCCGGACGTTGGTGGGGAAGCAGGGCAGACGGGTAATGAGGGTGAGCGAGAATGGGTAGATCCCTGTGTGAGGCTGGCGAAGGCTGGGGATGAGGCTATAGCGAGGTGGGAAGGGATGGTCAGGGAATTGTTGGCTGGGACCAGTTGAAGGAGCCCTACTCTTTTGTGGTATTGGGACACATATTGTTCATGTGCGTGAGCGATTTGGTCTCTGTATCCCTCAACTCAAGCCGGAAGGGCGTTTTATGGCATTGGATTTCTTTGGGGAGAGATGTTGGCGCCATTGTGGGGGAGGGCTGGAGGGATACACAGCCTGGCGTCAATATCTTCGACCTGCGCAAGGCACACGAATGGGTGCATTGTGCAACTCCAGCGGGAGAAACGGTCTTTCAATCGTTCTCGGGATCAGCGCAGTGCCCTTTGTACTTTCTTTTCTACGACCTCACCACCACATCTCTCACTAAGTAGGTATCCAAGGCTGAGGAGGTTTAGAAGACTAATTTGTTGCTGCGGGTGAGGCAATATGAATCACAAATTGGTCCAGAACCGGTATGTAAGGTACCAAACAGTTTTTTTAATTTTTCTTCCTTCATTTTGCGTGACATTTTCCCTTGTTCGGCTTCATTTCCCCAAGCCATCATCCCATCATCTCTGTTCTCCCTGTTTGGTGAACAAGTTTCATGCTAACCTGTAGGTAGTGACGGAGTGTAAACCATTATATTTGGGTTAAAATGCAAGACGGCCTTTTAGAACATGACTTTTATTTAAACTCCGTGAGCTAAATTATCTTGTCGATATAGACAGAGATAACGAAACCAAAGTGAACGGTTGGACATGAACATCCAGGTATGATTACTATTAGCGAACCCGTTCTCTTCGGTTCATCTTGGACAGTTCCTAGTGTCAAGTGTAAATATATGTGCTGGTGGCAGGTGTAAAACCATATAGCCGACATTGACCAATCTAAATATTAATTATCATCCAACACCTGAATGAGAAAGCAAGAATGTTCCTGAATCTCGTTGAGGAGGGCTCTGCAGCGAGGTCTGGCATAGTTTAGTTGGGTTTCAAAATTAAAGGGCGACTCTTGGTAGCTTATGGTTTCGAGGGATATAACAAGCCCGCAATTATTTATGATTCATATGTTGAACGGGTAAGAGTTTAAAGGATTTGTTCGAAATGGCTGGATTAGAATGGACGACCTTCAAGAACTTGCAAAAGAATGGCAATTTCTAGCAACACGGACAACAACAGCGGGTTATTTTGTCCAGCAGTAGGAATAGTTTTGAAGACGGCTGATCATTTATCAGAAATGGTGGGATTGGATCTAGGATCATCAGAAAACCGGATGGTGTCCTAGGAAAAGCGTGGCGGAACACTGCTAGTGACGAAGATAAGCATTAGGCGGGTGTCTGCTTTGTATCATTGTCGACCTGGACACGTGGAGCGACATTTGCCCTAGAACCTTGGTATGACGTTTGGCCAGTTATTGAGATTATATTTTATGTAGAATCCCCCAGTTTGGCTTCAACGGCCCAGATGATAATATTTATGTTCGATGATTGCTCGAAATGTCGTAAATCTTCTTTGTATAGAGGTCTGTCACCAAGAGCAAAAATAACGTTTTTGATCGGGAGTGTTGGGCTCCTGAGTAGATGGGTTTCTTCATATAGCTGAGACCCGTGAAACTCGGTTGATGAGGTTGGATATCCAGGGCTTGTTTGGAATAGAGAGGGGTACAAGGGATAACCAGGCAGATATATCCTTCCTCGGAATGTAAAATGAAGGGCAAGGAACATGCGTAAGTGGTGGTGGCCGAATAAAACCTGAGAATTAGATATGTAGTTGTGAAAAGACGTGTATTCGCGATCGGATGCGCTCAGTTCTCGAGAGGAAGTCTAAATCCAGAAAGTTGCAACGGGTGATGAAGTTGAAGATAAGGGAGCTGGGTTGCCCGTAAAATGTATACTAGTAGGCGTGCCGAAGGCGCAGACAAATGGTAAGGAACAAGGCTGCATAGTTGGCTTTGAATGTGGTTTATATTTGATGCAAGAGGTAAACTCAGAATCAATCAATGCATAATATAGTATTTTCAATATTGAATTGCCCCACCATGAGGAGAGGAGCATCAGTAGATTTTGCATACTAATAAATGACAGTGAAGATGAGGCTGACAACTGAGCCGAACCATGGATTGAGAGAACCTTGGAAGAAGTTAAAACATGGAGCCATTCGACTTCCATAAATAATTCGCGTTCCGTTGATAACTTGATAAAAATTGCAACGGGCGCGAGGTTGGCTGCTAAGAGGCGCCCCACGAAGCGGGCATTAAGAGCAGCTGGAGTGGTGACAATCATGGCGCAAGATGGATATGGAAATTTAACAGGCAAGGGACGCTCAGACAGGGATGTCTCTGATTTTGTGCCGGATGGAACTTGCCAGCTCATCAAAAACCAAGTTGACTTGTTCCACCGCCAACATGAACTACTGTTGGCGGCCTGGGGCACGCATTAGCTTAGGTACGCATGGCTCCTGGGCAAGCATTCAAAATGACCTAAATATGGATGGTTTTGATGCTGGCGGTGGATTGGTGCGTGTGGGGACTCCGACTCTGGCTGTGCGAAAAGACAGGAAGTTGAAATTGAACCCGACTCCCAACGTCCTGGCCGGCGGGGTTTTCAATTTTCTGCGGTTAACCTGGTGGATCGCATGAGCATACCACGCCCGGTCTGGTTTTGTTGTGTACGGGTCTGTCCTGTGGCAGATCCTTGCGCCCAAATTTGCTGGCTGCTGCCGACAGTGTGGTGGATTACTGCGGTGTGCGGGTAAGTATCATGTTCACTCTCCCCGTTCCTGCTTAATATCGAAAAGGTATTACATGGAAGCCAGCAGAGCGAGTTCAAGGAAATGGTCTAACGAGAGTGAAATTATTTGAAGTTCAGCTGGCTGTTGACATTGATCCACAACCCCCGCCAAAGTCACGGAGATATTTAGGAATATCTCTCATTGATGGTTCGCAGTAACTCAGGGTATTAGGATCTTTGTTGCTCTGGCGAACAATTGACCTTCTCGTCGAGAGCGGAAGTTGTCAAAAAAGTTGCTTGTGTGGTTGTGTGGTTGTGTGTCTGGTGTCAAGAAAAAGCAATCTCTCGCATTTCCCAATCCGGCCAGCAGCAACCAGCCTCATCCTCCATCGAACGTCGTTCGTCCTCGCACACAAAACAAGTCTCTGAACACACAACATCTCCCACGCGCTGCCCTGTCCCGCGAGTGCGTGATCTAGTCTCCATGTTGCGGCGTTGATCCAATTGAGCTGTGTATGGCCCTGAGCCATGCTGTCTCGGCCGTCCAACGAGCTCTGCTCACCAGCCATCTGAATTAAATCCGAGCTGCAAGCTCGCTCGACCAGCCACCGCATTCGACTCCAACACAACAACACTGGCATCGTCGCTCTAACAACCGTCTTCATTCCATTTTCTGCTGTTCTATCTGGTCCTCTGGTGACTTTATTCATACCCCCCCCCCCTTTTTTTTTTTTTTGTTTTGCTTACTCTCACTCAACCCGGAAAAAAGTTACCAACCTCCTCCGCTCAATACTGGCAGCGTGTCTGCTTATCCTGGACGTGCTATTCTTTCCAAACGTCTCGCGGGCCATTTAATTTACTGTTTTACAGGGTACTGAGAAGTTCCATACCTTTTTTGGGGAAGGATAATATACTCAGTTGTGCCTCCAAACAATCGCGTTGTCAACCTATCCTCCTTCAAACTTGCCACTTTCAACCCTGTCTCCGGCAGCTCCACGATCTTTTGACGAGACCGACGAAGTTTACGACCAGTCTACGTTGACGTCCCCGCCCACACGGCAGCGCCAGCAGCTACATCCTGTTCCTCGTCATTCTGAATCACCTAAGCGATCGCCTCTTCAGTCTGCTTCATCCACCTCTTCAACTCGTACTCCCCGGCTACGTAGGAGCTCCGGTTTTGAAGATATTCGCACCGCTTCTCCTGCCCTAGGCCCTCGTCGAAGCTCAATTGCTAGGTTCGCTACGCAGCTAGCAACAGTCGAGCCGGAACCTGAAGTTGGTCGCGCTGCCGTACCCCAAAGCCCACCCCTAGAAGCACGGTCTGCAGGATATCACACAACGTACCAGAGCTCACTGCAACACAGTGGTGAATCATTCTGGCCCCGGCGAACCAACCGCATCTCATCGCGCACTGCGTCTGCTATTCTCTGGGCATTGGAAGAGGCAATTCGGCATCCTTTCATATTTACCCCAGACCTCAGCGAGATTAACGCCTCAATGTCAGAGCTAGTGGGCGGAAGCGTGCCTTCTGGATCTACGGGCAATGGCCGGCCTCAAAATGGAACTTCCCGACCTGCGACAGGACCCATTGCTGGCCAATCGAATCCACCCAGTTCAGTTAGAACCCCAACTGATATTATGAGACAACGCCGTGACCGTGAAGCGCGCAAGAAAGCGGAGCAGGAAGCAAGGGAGAGAGACAAGCAAGAAACAGAATGGCGATTGCAGCAGGAGCAGGAGCTGCAACAGCAGCAGATTCAACAGTTCCCCCAACCGGGGCGACATATACCGGCTGCTGGCGCTGCCGTTGAACCCACGTCAGGTCAACTAAGACAAGGGGGAGGAGTCACCACGCAAGATCAAAGCTCAAGGCACGATCGAACTGGCGGCTTGAGCACTTCCCGAATACCAACAACTTCCGCTTCAGTTGGCACTTCATCCGGTGTGCAGCCAGTCGTGCCCTCGGGTACGCGGCAACAAGCCACTGCGCCCGAGTCGCGTCTGACAGGAGATGGAGCTCAGCAACCTCAGACTTCCCGTCAACGAGGGCCGTCAATTTCCCAGCAACACCAGCGACCTGCTCCTGCATCTTCTCAGCTCTCTGCCCGGGCTACAACCGGAGCATTTGTGAAGCCCACTACTTCCTCATCACAGGCCAGACCGCAAACAATGCCTACGCAAACGCCTCAACAGCCCGGAGAGCCTAGAATTTCTCAGAACCAGCAGACCGAGCCTCCCCTTCAATCAAGTCAGCAGACTAGGACACAGTCTCAACAACAGCAAAGTAGACAAAGGGCTGCATTTCCGCACGCTTTTGAACGTTGGGAGACGCTTTCATCCCATTGGGAAGGGTTGACTGGATACTGGATACGACGGTTGGAGCAAAATAATGATGAACTCAGCCGCGACCCCCTCAGCCAACAGATGTCAAGGCAAATAACTGACCTTTCTGCAGCCGGCGCAAACTTGTTTCATGCTGTAGTTGAGTTGCAACGCTTGAGAGCATCCTCGGAACGAAAATTCCAACGCTGGTTTTTTGACACGCGTGCCGAACAGGAACGTGCCCAGGAGGTTCAGGCGGATCTGGAGAGACTATTAAGAAATGAACGTCAGGCTCGCGCGGAGGCAACAAATTCGATTGCAAAAGTTGAGACTGACAAGTTAAGGGCTGAGGAACTAATTCGGGAAATGCGCCGTGAATTGCAGATATCGAAAGAGGAAGCGAGGCGTGCTTGGGAAGAACTTGGGAGAAGAGAACAGGAAGAACGCGACCGGACAGTATCTTTAAGAAATGGTGAGCCGACTATAGTTGGCGGTGTGCAGGTGGTCCCAATGATGCAATCTGCGCTTAGTAGACAGACTAGTACAAATCGTCCGCCAACAAGAGAAGGCTATTACCCCGGCGGTCCTGGACCCACATCAATGGGTGGACAAGCGAGACAAGACGTTCCCGAGCCCTCCGAACCTTATGTGTATGACAACCAGGTCTCATCTCCAACAGCCACAGACCCCTTCGTCGAAACCACACGTGAACATGGCATCCCGTCACATCATGCCATTGGATCCTCTCCTCCAAGACAGCCACCAACATCTGCAGCGGCTATGTCCGCCGCACGCATAGCTACTACTCAAACACTAGTCGCTGCGTCCTCCAGCCCATATAGCCAATCTCATCTCGCTGAGGACACACACGGGCGATTCTATGAGCACGAATCCTCTGCTCTCCAAAGAAGCGATCATAAGACCAACACCGCCGATGAGGGTTCTTATGTACCAACTAGCGAGCCAGGCGGAAGCGACCTTGGATCAGAAGAGTATGACCTCCCTGATGCGGCTTACAGACGGAACCAACAGGACCGGGATCGTCGAATTGTGTATCCCCGCACTATCTCCGATGACAGTGACGACTACGAGAACATGGAACATATGCCTGAAGGCGAATTTGGCCAGCGATTTGATAGAATGACTGGCATTGAATACGGTAGCGGACCACCTGGTAGTTCACCTGAAGAAATACATGGCGCTGGGTACGACCCTAGCGTCGATTACAGTGGATCTGGTTGGGGAGGAGGTTCTGGGTCGACTTGGGATTCTGTGACACCACGTCATCGACACCCCACACGGCTCAGCGATGTTTTAGAAGAGGATGAGAGAAGTCGAACGAGCCCTAGTCGTGCGAGCCAGGCGAGTCGTGGTATGCATTAAAATAATAAATGAAACCGATAGCCGTGAACGAGCACATCCCCGAGCACGTTTTTGGATGTAATTTTGGGCGCACACACACTCTCTTTTCTCACATCCTTTTTACTTTTGGTTTTTTTTTTGGGGGGGCATAATAAAACTTGCTTAAAAATGGATTTATTAGGCGGTGGTCAGTGGTCGGAAGAAAGCGCATTTGTCGTGTTCAACGGTTTCCACGCCACCAATTCCGATTCCCCTCCATCGCCTTCATCTTCTCGACATCAGTTTAGAATCTTCGCATATCCTACCGGAGCTTGCATTTCTCGCACTCTACCACATCTCGTGTAAAGATATCAGTTACTTTACTTCTTACTCCGTCGTTACTCCATTTTTCATGTTTGACTAATATATCCGTATCGTTATAGATCTGTATCAAGTTTTGTGTGAGCGTCTGTTTGATTGAAGCTGTTTTACCTTTGTTTCCCCCCACTCATGACTATTTCCTTGTATTGCACTTTTTCCCCCCCCCAATCGTACGTCCTTGTGACTAACGCTTTTGCTTTTCTCTGTACTCTGTAAGAGTACGGTTCTTTTTACGCGGCCTGCATGCTCTGATATATTGATGTCCAATTTAATCAATTTCCCTAACGATTCCGATCCCGCCCCGTCTAATGCATAGGATACGATCGCCCTGAGGAAGCCCCATCATGGAAAGGTAAATAACGACAGTCTTTTCTGTATTCCCCTTTTCTCCTCATCTCTCGTGAGGGATGGAGAATGCAATTTATCGTTATTGCTTATTCAGAGGAAAATGGTTTGAAAAATTTTGTTTTTAATTAGACATAAGCTGTGCGAGTATACTATCTAATATACTATTCTATTTAAAGTTACATGGGAGGCAGAATTAATGACCTACAATTCCAAAGAGAAAAACGAGCCAGCAATCCCACAATAGTTAAAGATTTTGGCTTCTATTGAAGTCGGAACGAAATGCCAATTAGTCAGCATTGAATCATGTGATATATCTTGAAATTGGATTTTATCGTCTGGAGTAACTCGCCAATTGCTGAACAAAGATTTGTTGATTTCTTTATTTAAAACAGTCAATTGGAGATTAAAAAAACAATGAACACGAATATGGCTTTCGGACACACTAAATTGGTCCTTCGCTGGATGAGGCATGCCAGCTTCCAATCTCCTGCTCCATGGCGAGCATCATCCCCAACCCTCCCAAGCTTTCAGCACATGCCAAGCAGATCATATTCTTCGAATTTGAGGCCATTACATTCTCCCTGTTCTCGGATTAGATCACCTTCGTTTCTATTATCGACATGGTCGAAGACTCAAGTTCCTTCGTTCTCCACGTCCTCCCCCCGCCCAAAAGCCAAAACCATACAGCAATTAAAGGCTCGCGCTTCAACCGGACCATTCTCATGGAAAGCAGCCGCATTGTTTGTTGCAACAGGCGTGGCTATGATATTTTATTTTCGCTATGAGAAGGCGCGGCTTGAGCGAAAGAGAGTTGTCGAGATGAGTAAGGGTGTCGGCAAGCCGAAAGTTGGTGGACCTTTCGTCCTAAAAGATTTGGATGGAAATGAATTTACCGAAGAAAAATTGAAAGGAAAATATAGTTTCGTGGGTGCTCCCATTTATTTTTCGCTCCCATTCGTTTTCTCCAGATGGGCCTTTCATGAGCGTGTATTTCTCACTCTCCAACATTGTTCCAGGTTTATTTCGGCTTCACCCATTGTCCGGATATCTGCCCAGACGAACTCGACAAAATGGCCGAGATAATCGATCTCGTCAAAGCCAAATCAAACAACAAATCTGTCCTCCGTCCCGTGTTCATTACTTGCGATCCAGCCCGCGACAGTCCCGAAGTGTTGCGCAAGTATCTGGCGGAATTTCATAAGGGTATTATAGGACTCACAGGCACGTACGAGCAGGTGAAGCACGTGTGCAAACAGTATCGTGTGTATTTCAGCACACCACAAAATGTGAAGCCGGGAGAGGACTATCTAGTTGACCACAGCATTTATTTCTACCTGATGGGTATGTCATATTCCTAGCCTTTACCGGCGAACCCTGTACCTTAACCTCCCTGAGATTGAAAATAATTGACTCTGACCTCTCTGTAGACCCGGATGGAGATTTCGTTGAATGTATCGGCCGCCAAGATACTGCTGAAACCGCCGCATCTACTATTGTCGATCATATCAAGGACTGGAAGAGGGAAGGCAAGCCTCTCAACACCGAGGAGGAATAGTAATATGGGGAAAAGGAAACAACTTTCATTGAAGTTTCCTCCCTCACATCACACGTACTTTGACGCGGCCTCTTGGATCTATGGAGCATAACCCTCCTAACAACGGAGGACCACATAGCTAAATATGCACATTATGCCAACTTCTAATATACATTACGTTGCTTTGGAGTTGGTATCCGGAGTTTGGGCATACATACCACTTATTCCCTTCCTGTATTATATTCATATTATTTCCCCTTTTCTTATTTCCTCGTTGAATTGATGTCACTACCCAAACATGTGTAGAAACTGTCGAAGCACAAACACGCGGCTTACAATCGAGCAATTAGGATATTAAAAAGCTTAGAAAGCAATGGCTATGTAGTTATTTGAAATAGCGAACATTCAGGACCAATCAGTGAATAAAATAAGAGCTCTTGCGGTCTTGTAATCAAGTCCTTTTTTCCTTCCCCTTTCTTAAGGGTTTCCCATATACTTCTCCTCATACTCCACAGCAGGAATTTAAGTTCCAAGCTATTTACCCAATTATTCAGTTCCCTAAGCCCAAGTTTGGCCCTCCGGGTAAAGGCTCTCTGATTAGTCACGACGTTCATCGGACTATACGATATGTCCATGGGTTTCTGTGCGGTGGGTCGAGGTTAATAAAATGGCAATGCACCCCGCAATACGTTGGCAACAACAAGCAATTCCCACTTGGATGACTCTCCCTTCAACTGCTCTAACACTGAGAAACAAGCTTTGCCATTTGGCTAATAGAGGTCTATTACTACGACCCTTCTGCAAACCTTCTGAGCGTTACCCAGAGATATCATGGCCGAGCCAAACGCCAGTAAAATGCTCTACCGCAGAGTGGGCAATTCAGGACTTCATGTCTCCGTGATATCATTAGGAGGATGGTTGACGTATGTCCAGCTAAAACACAACTGAGAATAAGAATTTACACTAATGGAACCGATAGCTATGGTGGACATGTAGATGAAGGTAAAGGGGGGCTAATGACTTCATTACCTGATTTTATGGAGAGATATAGCACAGTTATATTAGAATTGACTTCAGGATGCTAATTCATTCTTTTTTTCCAGAGGGAACAATGAAGTGCATGAAACAGGCCTATGATCTAGGCATCAACTTTTTCGACACGGCAGAGAGGTAATTATTCCCCCTACTCACAATATGTTTCCGATATACAGGGATGGTTCGTTAATTCCCATTTCCCCCAGCTATGCCGCCGGCGAATCTGAGATTGCTATGGGTAAGGTCATTAAAAAACTTAAATGGAAACGCAACGATCTGGTCATCAGCACCAAGGTATTTTCTGTCCCACCAAATACCGTCATATGTATGTGTAGCCATCCGCTAACTGCTGATCTCAAGGTCAATTTTGGTACCGCCCATGGAGATGTAGAGATTAACAATTATGGCTTGTCTCGAAAACATATTATCGAAGGAACAATGGCTTCCCTCAAACGTCTGGAGCTAGATTATGTCGACATTATATTCGCTCACCGTCCTGATAGACTTACGCCTATGGAAGAGGTCGTTCGGGCTTTCAACTACCTTATTGAAAAGGAGATGGCATTCTACTGGGGAACTTCAATGTGGTCAGCAGACGAGATTGCCGAAGCGACTGGAGTTGCCAAGGCTCTCGGTTTAATCGGACCCATAGTTGAACAGCCACTGTACAACGTGATCGACAGGCAGAAGGTCGAAGGAGAATATCAGAGAGTGTTAGCCCGGTGTCGAATTGGATTGACCGTTTTTTCGCCCCTGAAAGGCGGTATCTTGACCGGGAAATACAACGAGGCGGCGGCAGAGCCTCCCAAGGGCACCCGAATTGCGGTCAGCACTGATAAATATACCTCATCTATTAGGAAAGACTACGGGAACGAGGCTTGGAATGCGAACATCCAAAAAGTGGCCAAGCTCAAGGTATGTTCTTGATTTTAACTCAGGACTTACTACTCCCTGTTTCAAAAAATTTCCTCGCCTCTGCGGGCAATGGGAACTTCATAGTAGTTGTGATATCTGACGCTATCTAAAACCAGACAATCGCCGACCGACTTGGGTGCAAAGTATCAGCATTTGCCCTGGCCTGGTGCTTGAAGAATGACAACGTGTGTTCTGTCATCACGGGCGCGTCGAGACCGGAGCAGGTGGTCGAGAACGTCGAGAGCCTGAAGGTGCTTCCCAAGCTCACCCCTGAAATATTGGCCGAAGTCGACGAGCTGTTGGGTAACAAACCTCAACTGGATCCCGCTAGAGTGGGTTAAGTTGTTATCAAATGGTGAGCGGTTGCCAAATTTATAGTGGGAGGCTATAAGAAATGGTCCAATTTTGCTATTTTATACGCATGCTGTTAACCTTACTATCCATTCCATCTTTGCAACAGCAATGCCAAAACATATTAAAAGTGGTAACCTAGCCAATTTGTTGTATTGGTTCGCTAATAGCGATATGCGCTGATGGGTGAGGTTATGTGCTGGCCCCTCTCACTTTCTGACGGGGGTGCCGTATTCATAATTGTGTCATTAGGAGTGTACTTTTGTCACGGCCCTGACCATAGCTACGATTCGAACAAATCCCTCTCTAAGAAGAATTTAATTTCACACTGTCCCACCGTGCATTCTCTTGCGAGCTAAATAGCCTCTATTTTCATTATTTAATCCGGAGAGCTCAAAATCTACCATCATGGCATGCTTGCTTTCCCATGTCATAATCTTGGGAGCAATCACCAGGAAATTATGATGGTGATCCCTCCAATGTTCCGGGGGCTTGTTCTATGGAAGGGCTCCACTTCCTGGGAGAGTAGGACAAGTCGGTGAATTGACACACCATCGGAGCGTATGAGCAACGTGTAAGATAATCCACTATGAGCCCAGATATGGAAGGAATCTTTCTGTATTCTGCCGTCAACAGGTAGGTAAATCCGGTGAACATGTTTGAGCTCCTTGTCCAGGGTTTCAACCACACCGTGAATATGCATTTCCAAGCCGCTAGGCAGACTCCTGGCTCCCTTGACCTCACAGACAGCGAACAAGGTAGTTATGTTGATCTGATGGAAGCTTTCTATATTGGGATACTGCATATCAATGACATGTTTTCTCGCCAACCTAAGGAGGCATTGATGTACACTGTTCTTCCAGCCCTGCGACAAAGATGGAAACTGGATTGAGATTTAATTTCTTATAAATTGCAACCGGAACGTTTGGGCCAAGCGACCAGGTTAGCCGTCTGGCCGCGATATCGACACGATACTGTTTCGGGAGGTGGTACGATAACCAACGCTCCAAGCTTCGTTGAGGCTAGTTGGAAGAGCAATGGCGCGACGGCTAACATGGTCGCTTGGCTCAAACGAACGGGCTGTCTCACACCAGAGCAATGCTGGTAGTAGGGGAGGCGAACCAATCCAGCATAGAGAGCTTGGTAAATCACCTGATTATCATGCTGACTAGCCCACAACCGACCATTTGAGGCTCCTTTGAGCTTGGAAAAGACAACAACGCCCACATCTCCTTCTTCCCTTTCCAAACCGTCGTGTTTTGTCCATGATATCACAATATGTCTTCCTATACCCCTGGGGATAAAGGGCACCGTGGTGCCCAGCCTTACAATCAGTCAAGTCGCCGCAACGGGTGGAATGGCCGCATGTATGATGACAGAATGTCTCGCTCCCGCTCCCGCTCCCGCTCCTGCTCCCCACCACATGTTGTCCCACGATCCAGGGACCGTAGACACGGCTCACCAGGCGGTACACGCTCTCCTCCGCATGGTAAAATCAACTTCGCGCACTGGGGCGAATAAATGGATTCATCTCTCGTTTGAGCTTGTGCTGATTTCTTCATTTCTGTTTACTGCTTGAAGACATTTCTCGGACTCCGCCTCGTGGTCCAGCGGCAGATAGGAGGCATCCCGGCCGGGATGACGAAATTCCAATGGCTAGGGATCACCGACCTAGAGAGCGAGACAAGTACCGACGACCCTCTTGGTCCCCTCCACGGCACCGTGGAAGGCCGTCATATAGAGATCGTGACCGTGAGGGATACCGCTCTCCTGGGTATGACAGTCGCAGCAGAAGCCGCAGCAAAAGTCGGAGTCGATCCAGAAGCCGCAGCCAACGTGGGCCTCGACGTCCTTACTACGGTCAAGAAAGCCGTGAGATCATGATGGAAGGCTTGCCAGTAGAAATGAATGAAGACGACGTTCGACTACTCCTCCCTTTCCCCACTGCAATGCACAGCAATCTGAATCCCCTGTTTGGATATGAGTGCATTTGATATGAGTTGGCTTCGCTATGATTTCCTCATCTTTTCTTGGAAGACAGGATGCTGAGATGTGCTTGTCGCCGGTCATCATTCCGGTCGATACTTTCTTGTAATAGATCTTGAATGAACTCACCCAATACTACCATGTCGGGACTCTGGAGGATGTTCGCGTCATCCGCGATCGCCAAACGAGTACGTGTGTGATTGATGGTCCTATTTTATTTTGTACACTATACTGATTTTTTCTCTCCAGAGATATCCCGCCAGTTGGGTTTTCTTCGGTTCCCCACAATAGATGACTCTCGTGAATTCCTGGAACGCAATTTTCCTACCATATACCTCTATGGGGATAATCAATCGCATACTAATGAACGTGGCACGAGGGTTAGAATAGCCTATAGTCGAGAAAGAGAAGACCGCAATCGAATCAAAGCTGAAGGAGAGTGGACATGCAAGATGGTAAGTTATTAGATTCCGTCTCTACCAGATGGCTCTTAACTAACTGGCGCGTAATTTTAGTGTTCCATAGTCAATTACGCGACCAGACAGCGCTGTTTCAGATGCCAAGCAGTTCGAGCAGGTATGTCTATTGAAGTGTCGAGTTTTACAAGGTCTACGGCTGACAGATGAAGACTTTGTTCAACTTCCTCCTGAGGTAGCCAACCCTCCACGCGTTGCGAATCATGGTGATAACGATGTAGCTCCCGACGGATCCCCTTCCCAGTTTATTCTTCTTCGAGGCCTAGAGGCGTCCGTTACCGAGGAACTTCTTGCTAAAGGCGTAACAAAACTCTACAAACCATCGCCTGGGTCAGATGGTTGCAATGCACCTCCTGCTGCAAAAAAAGGAGCAAAGGTCGCCTCTACAACGGGAGATGCCAATATAGGGGCACGCAAAGGCTCAATACGGCGTGTGTTGCTCATACGAGATCGCCGAAGTAACGAAAGTTGGAAGTATGGTTTTGCGGAGTTTGCAACAGTAGAAGTAAGTAGCTCTGCTGCTTCTAGTTCAAATAAATTTAATATTTTGATTTCATATCTTAACGCGTCAGTAGGATGCCCAAGCCGCTCTTACTAGATATAACTCTTTCGAAACATTCACAATTTCCTCGAAACCTGTTTTAGCTAGTTACATCCACGCTGGCGTCTTCGTTCCCGTCATAAACCCTACAGCCAGCACCGATCGGTTTACCTTCAGCCCACTTGGCAACCCTTCCATGAAATTAGCATACTGGGACGAGAATGCTTATGCAACGGAGTTAGTAGTGTCGACGGAAGATCCAGATAGGAACCGTTCTAAATCTCGAGCGACAAAATCCACACCGACTGACAAGAATCCTAAACCCGTCAAAGGAGGCTGAGAAGACGAAGAAGAGAAAAGCGGATGCTGGAGGAATCCCTGGCACAAAGAAGCTTGCCGTTCCGAGTCATTTACAGTTTTGGAGTGACCGCCACGCCGAACTACATGGTATTCAGCGTGAGGAAGCAAAGGAAGGAAGCTCGGGCAGCGAACATAAACAGGGTGTCAGTGAAGGTGGTTCATCTTCTGTTTCTCCTGCACCAACACAGTCTTACGCGGATTTCAACCGTAAATGTTGTTATCTGTGCATGCGCCAGTTTAAAACAGAAGCGGAAGTGAACAAACACGAAAGACTCAGTCAGCTTCATCGTGAGAACATGCAAAATGAAGAGCTCAAGACCAGAGCTTTGGCGAAACTAGCGAAGAAACGGGACCAGGCCGAACAACAGCTCTCTTCAGAGTATCGAGACCGGGCGAAGGAACGACGTCAAGCATTCGGTGCATCGGTAAAATCAAAGGAGAAGAAAGTGGAAAAGGAAATTGAGGAAACAGCACCAGTCCCTCTCATGTCTAAGGGCGCAGCCCTTCTCGGCAAAATGGGCTGGTCTGCTGGTTCGGGACTTGGTGCGGAAGGGTCTGGGATGACAGCGCCCATCGCTACTGATCTGTATGTCCAAGGCGTTGGGCTGGGTGCTCAGGGAGGCAAGCTTGGCGATGCAGTTCGGGAAGCCGGAATGAATACAAGGGGTAGGTATGATGATTTCCTCGAGAAAACGAAGGAGACTGCACGTGAGCGGTACGAGCGGATGTCGAAGGAGGGTTAGGCGGTGGAATCGTGTGTACATTTCTTCCTTGTATTATTACTACATAGAAACCTGTTATATTTTTCTTGTTCTGTGTTTTTGCCTCATTGGGATGTAAATTTCATTATGCCATGTATAATGTAGCTCCTACGGGTCGAGTTTCCCGCAAATATTGACATCTATTTATAGTGTCTTTTCGTCTTATTTTATAAACAATAACCAAAGTTCTATGATACAGTGGAATTTCGTATAGGTGTTTCTGACTAGAGGGAAATGTATTCCATCCCTCTTCTGGAGCCGCAAATGTCGGCAATAGGCATTTTGGCAGCGTGGTACCAAGGTAGGAACAAAACCGGAATGCCATTTTATATTGACATGATTCCAAGCTCGAGTGCCGTACGATCTAAATCGAGGTAGGGAATAGGAAGTTCATTCGAGTCTTCGGGAGAAACGAAATGTATCGAGTCGTCTTCCATCTCGCAAGAAAACCCGTACCACAACATAGAGCGTGCGAGACATATATAACCTCCAACTTTGCCCAACACATCCGACGCCGGCTCTCCGTTCATCCCGACTGACGTAAATATCCCAGCTCAATTCCTACTCTACCTCTCCTTATCCCTCTCATTGACATTATTTCCGCTCCACCTCACCCTCTTTCTTTTCCTTCCCCGCCTTCCAACTCATGACATTAGCAACCCACTTCTCCAACTCCTCCTCGACCTGCTGCTCCGACTCTCTGGAGCCATCAAGCTCCATCCCGCTCCTCACCTTCCGCTTCAAATCCTCCAAGGTATCAATATCGAACGCATACATGCCCACGCCGACGCCAATCATTGCAACGCTAGCAACATTTATCGTTGCGATGTTGAGTGCTTCGAGAGCCTCGAGGCCTCCGTTAGCGGACGGCCGGTGGAAGGGGGCGCTGGTGTAGGTGGGCGGGAGTGTGCTGGTGCGCTTGCGCAGAAAGGCGCGGCGGGTTATGAGTGATGACAAGGCGAGGAAAACGGTGCCGCCGAGAAGGAGTTTTGTGGAGTTTGGGATGAGGAGCTTTTTGGAATGTTGGAGTGCCTCTGCTTGTGATGTTGGTGGATCTTGGCCGGTGGTGCCAGCCATTGTTGATACCAGTGGCGGAGGCAGTGGTGGTGACGATGATGACGGACCCGGGATATATGATGCGAAGCAGACGGATGACATATACTTTCGTTCACGTCGGTTTCCTCATCATCATCGCCGTGTTCTTCTGGAGATTGAGGTTGTGGGATTTATGTGAGCAAATGTCCCGAGTCAATTGAGAGTTTAAACTTTGAGCGGGAATTTCAAGAATCATATCAACCTACCCGATTAAGACTAGCGCGGCGCTGGGCGTGGAACCTTTGTTGCCGAGGTTTCTCAAACAGGCAACTTTCAACTCCAAACGTTGAACCGCGCTTCCAACACCATCGTGGACGTATAACATGAGTGCTCTCGTCGGATTATCATAGGAGTCACCGTCTTGCTACTGCTATTGTGTCTGGCCACAGTTTCTCACCTTTGACTTTTGGTCCATACCGGAATTGCACTTCTGCCACTGGACGTGGCGTGGACTCCTCCCAGCTACTAGTATTCAATGACGGATCGCTTATTCTACTACTTCCATCTCGTGAAATCAGGCTCTCCAGCCAACTCCTCCTCCACCAAATCCTCCTCAATCAACCCCTCCGCCCCCAAGCCCCCGGAGCTCAACACCCCCATATCCTCCTCGACAACCTCCTCTTCCTCTTCCGCTTCTGCCCTGGAAGGACCAGGCACCACCACTGCCTCCAAAACCTGCATCCTCGCAGGCGTAGCCGCCGCTCGGCGATTTGCCCCCGCCCTGCCCCGAGCAGACAACACTGCCAGGCGAGGAGCATCCAATCGCTTTACCAAGCGACGAAGGCTTTCTTTGTGGCGGGCCATATCCTCCCCGGCCGCCACCCCCGTAAAGATAAATGCGCGCCCGCGCATGACGCGCCTCAGCAGAGGCGTATCACGCGCCTAGCATCATTATCAGCATATCAACATTGCTAAAAGCGCGATATATCTATATGAAACAACAACTGCAAAAAGGAAGAAAATAGCAAAGGGAATAAGAATTAAAGAGGAATACTCACGGGTTTGCAAGATTTCCCTGCGGAGGCACAAGCCTCACAACGCTTCCGGGCACTAGGGCCCAATGCACACCAGAAATCAACATCTCCCAGTTTGGAAACAGAACGTTCGCAAGGGAACCGACTATTGTGCATCACATGATCAGGGTTAGGGCAAGGGAAACATGTTAAGTGAATGGCGAACGACGCTATACTGGAACGAGCTAGTGACCCACGTGATACACTAAAAGCGCCACTTGCAGGAACACCAACAGCAATACGCGATAAGCGCCACGGAACCACTTACTTAAAACCGGGATAGCCAAGGGAAGCCATATTGAAAAGGGGGGGGGAGGAGACGACGAAACGTTTAAAATTTAAAATTTTAATTTAAAAAAAAAAAAAAAAAATCGCGGCAGGGGCAGCAGGAATCTTGATGATGGTCAGGTTTAAAGAGAAGAGAAAACAGCAGAGGAAAAAGAAATTCTTTTTGATTCTTCACTTGCAACCCCTAGCAACCAAAAGCTCGCCAATTCTACTACATTAAGAAGTTAATAACAACACACATACTATCGACGCGGCTGAACGTGGTTGACATATTGCTGCTACGCGATGCCATTCCATGCCGCGCGATGCCAATTACTACTGGCATTATACAACAAGCAAATACAAGTCGCTGAGGGCAGCTCTTATGAAAAGGGGGGGCAATTGTAATGCACTTGCTTATGTACTCGCTTATCATTTCCTTATATCTTCGTTTATTATTGCCTTTTACTATGTTCTCGCTACCACTATTTCCATATGTGTATATATACATTCTTCTTTTCTCTTTCTTTTCTTCCTTAGCGATTAGCTACTATTATCTCGATCCAAATATTTTGGCAGGTATCTGATTCTTAGGGGTTATTACTTCTTGCAATGTTCTGTAGCGAACAGCGATCCGACAAAAAATCAACCTCACATAACGTTCAGCAATTCCAGAATACGTGGGTCGACAGAAAGAATATATAATGGAACCATATTTCCCTGGCACTTTTCCATGGCTACACTCGTCCACGCAATGGGTCAATCAGTCAACTTCGTTTCTTTATGCAACTCCCATATAATGCAAGGACCAAGCTCGTCTGCAGTCTTCTCAACCTTTTTGAATCCACATTTTGTTAAGACCCGATTGCTGGCCACATTTGAAACGTCAGTAATTGCCTCCAGGACGAAATCATTCTTAGGTGATTTGTCTCCGTCACTGTTCATTTCTGGTGGAAGGTTGGTGAGAAACTTCCACCATATGTCGATAGCAGCCCGAGCGGCTTCAGTTGCATATCCTTTACCCCAACAGTCAGGATGTACGATGTACCCAAGACTGGTATTCCCGTTATTCGTGTAGAAGCCAATGCACGCTATCGCCCGTTCTGTGTTGGAATATTCGAACACAGCCAAAATGAGGTTTTCAGGTACGCCGACCTTACGAAGATGCTCTTTCGTAACGGCGATATCGGCGTCAGGTGTTCTAGTTAAACTGTTGGCATGTGAGTGTTGTGTTCGCTAATGATACTAAGATCATTCCTCGCCTCTCCGCGAAAGCCATCTGGCGAGGACACATAATAGCAGCGCGAACTGAGTGAAAGAAAGGGCAGGCAAATAACCTGCCTCCTGCTAACTACAGAGGCGTGCATTTAAAAACGAATCGGCAAAAGTTATGGAAATTGGATAGCAACAAAATTTCATGGGAGAGGCGGGAGGAGGTCAAATTGGTTCAGGTAAAAGTACGGCCACTTTACCTCCATTTCATGACATCCATCCTTGAACGGATAGCAAATAGGTCATTTAAGTCGAGTTCGGGAATCAATCGTCGGATGAACAACCTCTCTGTTCTCGCTTCAAGTAGGATTTTGGAACTCTGGGCCTCATATTGAGTTTCAGCAGTTGCCATCCTTCCTGGGTCGTACTCTATTTTGGGCGAAACAGCAACCCAAGCCTTCAACGCGATTCGGAACTTATTTGAATACAAATTTTCCTCCTCGAGTGGCAGTTTCGGGATCAGCGGTTGTTCGCCTACCTATGATCCATTGGCTGCGAAGAACTCGAGATTTTGGAGGGGACAAGTGATATAAAGTATCGAAGAGGTTCCCCCGCGAAGAGGGGTTGTCGCCAAATCGACGCGAGATTTCCTTGGCATGACTTCAGTCGTCAATGCAACCCTGTGAACACCGTTGAAATGATACAATCCTCAGCTGCGCCGGTGAATAAGTTTCTCCGGATCTAAGTTACGCATTTACATTGACGGGACTGGATGTCAGATTTTTAACCTTGTAATTCGAAAAGGCGAACAACGTCGATGCTTTCACATATTATTTATCGCATTTATGAGCTATAGGTTGTCAATTGTTCAAAGCATCGATGTGGTTTGAAGATTTGGGGAAACTCTTTTTCATCATGCTCTTTTTTTTTTAGAACAGTTCACATTAAAGGTGCGTCTCGGCACTCCACTCTTTATCATACACTTCACGCTACAAGCACTTACCAGTACTTAGGTTCCATGTTGTGTCAGGTCTCGAAGACGAACCAAAAGATCATCGTTGATCTATTAGTTACATGTGCCAATTGACATGGAGCCTTAATGTACTGGGAATGCTGGGATGCGGGTCTCCCACGAAGAGTCGCTGATTGGAATAGCTCTATGGAGCTTTTCTAGAGCTTCCTTTGTAAGCGCGCTTGTCTTTTGTTGGGGAATTGGATTGGGTGATTCGTACCCTCTATACCACCATGGCGCTGGTGGTGATTGGGCTCTTTTGCCCTAGTGGTCTAATATCTTTAATAGTTGGCTTATTCATCCCGGAGATAAGACCAGCTCAGGATCCAAAAGGCCTACAGAGTGATAGTTTCGGCCTCGAGACGCATACGGGCGTAAAATTATTGGCCATGCTATGACTGGGGCTGTCAAGCTTGACATCCTTCGCGGTAGCAATTCTTCACCCATTATTTGAGCTATTTTTGTATTCCTTCCTCAGCAATGATCTTAACAGAGTATCTAAGCCTCCTCTATTTAAGGGAATGCTTCCTCATTCCAGAGTTCCTCAGTTTCTGAATATCAAATCGAAAACATCCCTATTTGCTTATTTTCTTTTTGTCATTTCAATTCCTCCATTCATACCGTTCTGGCAGCAAATATGGGGAAATATAGCCACTGCACAGAGGTAACTCCGGAATGCCCTGTCGAGGCGACTATTTATGGCTACAAACCTAATCCAGCAGTCAACTTGATATGCGTGGTTGTCTTTGGCGTACTGTTCTTTGTTGCGGTTTGGCAAACTTACAAGCATAAGACATACTCATTCGGAGTTGCAATGTCTCTGGGCTGCGTGGCTGAAGCCATAGGTATGCTCAATTATATCTTCTATTGGACCAGGAGATGGCTGACTCCTGTCTCTTGAATTACTGTCGAACAGGATACGGCGGTCGCCTCGTTCTCAACAGAAACCCCTGGGATTCAAATGGTTTCCAAATCCAAATCTGCACTCTCATCATCGCACCGTCATTCTTCACAGCCGCCATATATCTCACCCTCAAACATCTGTGTTTCGCCCTGGGACCGCATCTCTCAATAATAAAGCCGTCGCTATACACCTGGATATTCATCAGCTTTGACGTCCTATCTCTCTCACTCCAGGGTGCTGGTGGCGCACTCGCAGCAACTGGGGACACAGAGCCAGACAAGAACAGGGGAGCTCAAATCATGCTTTCTGGTATTGTGTGGCAAATTGTCACATTGATAATTTTCGGTGGTATGGCTGGACATTTCTTCTGGCGCCTGCTTGGTGATGGTGGCCGCCGGATGTCCATCGAGTCTCAGAAGGTGTGGGCGAACACAAAATTCAGGAGATTCCTTATTAGCTTGGATATCTCATTCTTCGTAATTTTTGTTCGATGCACTTACCGGTATGCCTGCCTCTTACAATATTTCAGACCACCTGCTCTCCATTTCTCCCGTTTCTTTTTCAATTATTACTAACAAAAATGTTGCAGAATCGCCGAAATGGCCGGAGGCTGGTCCAATCACATTATGCAAGATGAAATCTCATTCGTTATTCTAGAGGGAGTGTATGTTACATATTTCCTTGCCATCCAGATGCCCCTTTCCCCTGCTACTACGTAATCTTTAGAGGGAATCAACAGTCTAACCACAGCCACCACGATAAATAGGATGTGCATAATCGCTGCCATCCTTCTTACCACCTTCCACCCAGGCACCCACTTCCCTCAAATGCGAACAGACTATCAAAAGGACAACACTGACCGGTTCTCAATGGTTCCACCCCAACAAACTGAAACCTCGTATGTCGCAGTTGACCGCCAGCCGCTTATTGATAACCAGCGTCCAGAAACAGAAGACCAAGGCCGCCTCTGGCCTGCTGTCATCGTACCCCCTGTCCCGTGAAAAAGAGGAGCGAGTTATTGGTTCAATTCCCAGGCGTTATTACTCCTTAGAAACGATTTTACTAATATTTCATTAAGATAGATGAGATATGAATAAACGGGATGATTTTTTGTTTATTGAGTTTGTCTTTGATTGGAAAACTATGTTTATGTTCATATTGATGGAGAGAAATCATGTTTTTCTCAATCCACCAAAACTTACTCGCATGTAATAATAAAAATAGTAAAAGAATAGATGGAAGAAAAAAAAAAAAAAGGGAGGCAAATTTTTTCGAGAATATGCAGTATGGCGCCGTCGCTCGTCTATCATAAGAGAAGTATGGAAAATAAAATCATCAACAAAATTGTCTCTTCATATCATTCATTGTATATCGTTCATCATCATCAGTCGTATCGTTATGTGTGTGTGGAGGGGGCGGTTACGCGCAACTTCCAATCCCGAAAGAAAGAAACCAAACCCAAAATAAAAAAACACAGTAAGGAAAAATGCGATTTCAAAAAAATCACACGATTTTCAACGCTAAAGAAATCAGTGGGCGTGTCCATAAAAGTTCGTAGTGAAATATCACACGACTCCTCCACTGTCATCTAGCGTAACAAACATTTCGACTTGTCCAACCCTCCGCAGCCGATCGATCCCAAGATGTTCCTGTCCGTCGCGACCCTGGTATAGGCCAAACGCGTATAACGCCTTTTCGCCCTCCCCCGGTGGCGCTATAACTACTCTAGTCACCAAATCCGCCTTTGTCCTTGGTTGGCGGAATACCCTATCGGAGAGAAGAGGACTTTGGTACAAGAAACTTATAATATCCGCATACGAATAAATGGCATGGGGAAGGTAGCGTTTGCGCCGCGGCCAAAGAACAAGGAACGAAAAGGCATAGATGATCACGAAAGCCATTAGGGTGTAGTATGCTGGCAGTAGGGTGGAGATACGGATTTGATCCTGTTCGGGGTAGAAGCGGGCCATAAACACGCCGCCTGCGAGGACGGGAATGGCGAGTGACGCAAGGCTCATGAAGGAAACGTATGCGACTTTGTAATGGCCGGCGCTGTGGGCGAGGAAGGTGATTTCTAATGGCAAACAGGATGGGTAGTTTAGCAAGAGGCTTTTTTCGGCAAGGGCACCGTTGGGCGATGAGAGGTCGCAAAACGGCTGGACAGCCCGGAAGTATTGGTCGATTGGTTGCCAGAGGAGGAAGAGTATTGTTGCAATCAGAGATGGAATGAAGCTGTACAGGAAGTTGGAGGAAGAGAAACCGGCTGACGATGGTAATGTAGGCAAGAGAGGATCGAATCCTTGTTTGATGGGCTGCTTTACGAACGTGACAACGACGAAAGCAACCATCAGGACATTTGCGATGACGATCCAACCAACCACACATGAATCCTTTAGAAACCAGGCTGTCCAGCGATATCGAACGAACGGAGAATGTATATTCCTTTCAAAAGAGTCCTTGCTGTTGAGATGTTGTCGCTCGCTATCAGCATGATTAGGAAAAGAGGTTTCAGATTGCCGTTTCGGATTGGAAAACGCTTTGTCCGCCGCTGGGTATTCCTCGCCAATGCCGTAGAGAAAGTCCTGGGAATTGGCATCCGAGGACCAATATCCCAAACGCATTTTGCGAGGCAGGAGATCCTGCTCAACAGTTTGCGAGATTTCGGTCCGATAGAATTGATCCAATACATTAGATTTTTGGATCAGGGGGATGATATCGGCAAGACACACGGGATCCCACAGAAGCCCACTCTCTCGCCAACTAAAACGGAACATAAGCCCTAGCAATGCCACGACAATCAGTCCATAAAGAGTAATCAAGGCTCCGGCCACACCCCGAGTAGCCACCCATTGAAATCTTTCCATTTGGTCGTAATAACGAGCCACAAACAGCGAACTTTGCAGAGGAACGGTGAAAATATTAACCGCCCACACTGTGACGAGAAAGATGCCAGTCAGCCATTCGCCGTGCTGGAAGAGTGATATATCCGGCAACAAGAAGTTGTGAGGCAGGATTCGAATTTTTTGCAGCACACCCTCAGATCCACGTCCTGACGCTAACATTGTCAGGGGAAGAATTCGATACACGGCGGACTGCACGACAAACAGCCAAAGTGTGATTAAAATGGCGAGTAGCTGTGGTAGAAATTGGAACACGAAGTATCGCGAGCCACCCAGCCCATCGTAAGCCCACAGGCCTGCATGCCGCTGTGACCAGACTATACAGAATATGAGCGCTGCCATCATGGAGAGGCAGACAATCGTTAACGAGAGAAGTGGTACAAATCTGAGAGACAAAGGAACAAAGTCAAGCTGTGGGTATTGGTAAGCTTCTGAAGGAGGCGTTACTGGGTTCAGGATATTTGAAACTATGCGGTTCAGTCAGTATGGCTAGCGCTTGACGCGAGGGGGGATACTGTCTACCGTTACCTGGCGAGTCGGGGCGGTCTAGTATCTGAGGTTCTTTATTTGGCTGATCCACAGACTGCGAAGTGACAGAGGTGTAGTATCCTAGGCCTTCATCTGGGATGATGCGTTCAACAGGATACTCGGTACTGACAACCGAGCCATGTCGGCCTTCCCCAAGTAATTCTTCATCACGAGTCAGTTGATCAATGGCAAATCTAATGTATGGCATATCATCCACGCCAGGAGACGGAGTTCCATTTTCTGTCATCCTGGAACTCTCATTTGGCGCGGCAGTATTTCGTTTGGAGGTCTGTTCCGGGTCGTGTGTCACCGCGCTGCTATTATCAGCCCCTGTTGCGTCGTCTGGGACATTTCGAGAAGGCATTTTCGGAGAGGGAGAAGGTCTTCGAGTTGGAGGAGTTGCATATCTCACAACTGTGACTCTGCTGTGATTAGAAGCTTGGGAAATATCTGAGAAGGAATAATAATCGTCGGAGGCGGCTATGGATTGCTGGGATGAGGAGTGAATTAATTGAGGCTGGTTAGCTATGCAAAATACTGTCAGCATGAAAATTCACCTAGCAAGGATTGTGGTGGAATGGCCATGTGCTATCTTACACTTTACAACTTTCAAGTTGGCAGGAGGTTGAGGGGGCATGACGGGTCGTTACAGCGGAGTAAATGAAGCAAACTGGAATTGCAAGTACGCAGAAATCAAGAAATCAAAATGCCATTGAACAAAAATCCATGATAGAGGCTCATGATGAAGAAAGTTACCTCAGTCGGTGAGGAATGCTGGTATTAATGGAAGCTCTAAGTGGTCCGTCCGACATTATGATGTGGTTGGTGACCTGGCGGGGCTGGGGACGCTGGGCGTTCGTTGGGCGCTGGCGCAACCTTCCAGCCACCCACGCCCGCACCGTGGCAGACGCTTATTTGTGTGTTCCACAACACGATTTTGTGACTGCTTTGTGCCGCTTTAATTTTGGGTTTATGTGACCTGTACGGAGCACTAGTGATTGCAATGGATTGCCAGTCCTTCCAAGCTGCGCATCCTTCGTGAGAACAATAAACATTGTCGTTTGGGGTAAACTCCGCACAGACCACCGCCGCGGTCACGGGAAGACCTAATCTGTGAACTAGTCCTATTTGACATCAGTGAACCGCGGTCCGGGACAAAACCCAAACCTTATTTCGCCCAAAGCTCGGACCATCTCTCTCACTCACGATATCATACTAGTACTGTCCATGCAGATTATATGCGTCATAGCAGGTTAAATAACTGATAGAACCATTCCTGTCAAAGAGGAGACCGCCGAGGGAATGAGGGGCGCATTCCCAAAGTCACCCCAGCCAGCCACCCCGTCCAGAAATTACCCAGCGAGAGACAACGACCTTATATCACACCTATCAGTTGATTTGTGCAACATTTAAAAGAATGCAGGATTGCCCAGATTCTAGTTAAAAAATATTTAGAGGTGATATAAATGATGAATTGTGTTCAGATTGTCCAGTTTGTAGCACATTGGACATAAAACCCGCAACAATCGTTGCCAGCCTTAGTTCTGAAAAAATTTCTTCACGTCCCGAAAACTCGTCTTACTCTCCATACATTCTCCAACGATCGGCATTTTTCCCTTCTTCTTCCTCCTCCTCCTTCTCCTGATTCCCCCGTATATATCCACAAATCCACGAAGGAATGAAGTTCGTCCTGAATCTGTAGGAGTGCCATCATCATAATTACTGTCAATATCATCAAGAGCGTTCATTTTACGCGAATTGCGACCGAGAGCATTATCACGATTTGTACCTGGCTCATCAAGGTAAAATTGGCAAGACTGACTCTTCTTCCTCTCGACTATTTGCAGTCGACTATCTAACTTGTTGTAGGTGTTATCTTCGCAATTTTCATTGACGGCTGCATTGATGAATGGCATTTGTGGCGTGGGCTGACTAGGTCCAGCTTTTGAGCTTCCGTAGGATCGCTGATGATAACGCCGCAGGCTGCTGGAGTACCCTTGGCCGGTGTGCTTTTCATTTCCCGACCTCCAATCCACTGGGACCCGTTGTAACGTGGTGGGTCGCGAATAAATACTTTCGCTGTATGTTCGCTGCTGGAGGCAAGGTCTACCAAACACATCGCGAGAATGGAGACTATCTACCTCAGCATCGGGGCTCTCTACATATCCACCGTTTGTAGTACAATCCTCTGTGTGAGCTGAACTACTCGTTTGATCTTCTTGTGCCAGGTTGTTTTGAGAGTGGTTTGTCGTCAGTAACAGTGCATTGTCAGTGGTTTCAGCTCCACTAGCGCCCGAAGGGGATAATCTCGACAAAGTTCCCGGAAGCGGTATTGATATTGGCCGTCGGACGTTCAACGTATAGGGCTTAAACTTAGCATTTAAATGGTCGTGAAGCTTATCACGCGCAGAGTAAGATCGAAATGGAACCCGATCAACGAGACCAATGTTCTGTTGATCAAGAAGTGCCCAACGTTTCAACATTCTACTAAGATTGTCGTTTGAACCTTGTGTTGTATCGGAAGGCATATTGTTATCTATGACCGGCCTAGCAACAGTATCTGGGCTGAGATCGCCGACATTTCTAGTTTTCGCCGGCCATGGGGATGTTGACGATGTCATCAAGCTGGGTTGACTGGTGTGTGACGAGTCTGTAGGGCTGTAACTAGATTCTGTTTGCTGGCCCTCCCTTGCATGTTCAGATTTCTGCGTCCATGGCTCCTGATACTTAACATTAGGAGACGGTCTAGATGAAGAAGCAGACCCGGAACTCCTAATCATTTCAACTCCAAGATGTAATTCTTGCTTCTCCATGGCTTCAACGTACGGATCGATTAAAGGCCTGGACGAGCAGTCCGTTACATCTCCGGGCCCATTACGTTGAGGGTATTTCCACGAGGGGCCTGGTACTATGGGACCCTTAGTTGCTGCCGGGTCATTGTCCCGCATACGGCACCACAAACTTCCGCTTCGAAGCCCCCCCAAAGAGCTTCCATCGCACGCCCTATTTTGTGAATTTTCTAGAATGTGATTGTTCTCCGCTACTTGGAAAAAATTGTGATACCTATTGTCATCGGGGATTTGAGCGTACTTATCGATTATAGATGCTATAGAGATCGATGCATGTCGCCGTTGTAGTTCAACATCACTCACTAAGCAACTGGCATAAAGGCTCGTTGTATCAGGCTCAGGGCGTTCACAGTTGAGCCGAGGGGCTCTCAGGGACATCGGAGTAATTAGAGGGTTAAGCTGCCGCAAATTCTTTTGTCCAACCGACGTCCGCTGAGGAATTCCATGCGGTGCATCGCAAGCGTGACTATTCAAACCCATCGCGGATGTAGCCATGCCCCGTTTCCTTTCCGTCGTCCCCGTTTGAGTTTCTGGTCCTGGAGAAAATTGTGCCCCATAGTCGTGGGATGTAGGAGTTTTTTTTGTAAGCGTTTGGCTCCGGACAACTTCTTTGCACTGCCTACAGAAATTTTGACGCTTCTTTACCCGACAAACTACTAGAGATAGCATGACAGCAGCGATTGTTAAAATGATGAGCAGGACAAGAATTGGTGTTTGTACACCTTTCAATGAAGGACATTTGCTGACCTCTACCGCAGAGACTGTAGCATCCGGGGGCCTGGATGTTATTGCTGTTGCAGCAGCTGTGGTTGTTTTTGCTGTTCCTGTCAATGGTGATGATGACGGAGCTGATAGTGGAGACGTTGACGTAAAACTTGCATGTGTTGAACTTGACGGCAGATTGCTTGATATGGGTACACGAGGGGAAGTTCCTGCGGTAACCGTGAGAGTAGTGGTAACAGAAACAAAACTGATGGATTCGGCCCTTGCCGACAGATTTTTAACAGGCGAAGGCTGCTGGCAGGTTGCGATTGTCGATGAATGAAGGGAGCTCATATCTGTGTCCGTGGTGTACCTAGATATATGATTGTCTATATGATGTGACAATGTCCCACTCTTTGCGATACACCCTGAAGTAACGAATGTAATCAAAAAATTGCAGGGGGGCATGATATGTTGATGAATACCTAGTAAGAAGAGTAAAATAGAAATATACCTTTAAGAAAAGGGATAGAAGGAAAGGAAGGCAAAAGAGCTGCACAAGTGTACATCTCGATTAAGTTGATGAATAATGAAGAAGTCGATATGAAGATTTGTTAAAGCTATGAATAACATATCAAGTGTCTGTGGTAATATATATCACTGAAATAAAATATCCCAGCAAACAGTTATATGAAATATTGATTCACAGTTTAATCAAGCAAAACTGCAAAATATGACTCCTTTGTTGTGAAATAGAGTATGTTCAACGATGACTATATTAAGTTTAAGTTCAATGATAGGAGAACAATGAATGAATCACAGATAAACTGTAAATTTATATATCATTGAGATTTCTCGTCAAAGAAAGGGTTAGAAAACGTGTAATAATTCCAGTTTCAAAAATCAAGGGAAGAAATGCAAGGACAAAAGCAGAAAGAGACAAAACAGCGTTGAACAAAATAGGGTCTTTAGTTAAGCTCGTACTCACTGCACAAGTCCTTCATATTAGCTCCCACAAGCTTAGCGTTCCCATAGATACATTAGCTGTCCCAGCCGACAGATCAAATCCGGGCTGAGTAGCTTCGATATCCAGCAAAAGTCTTCGCTTGTGCCCATTCCCGGAGAGCTGTTGTGGATATATTGATACATGGAATATCCTGAAATTGAGATCCCTGACCTTGGCTTCTATCGCGGTATGGTCAAAGTTTATAGACATGGCTATTTTGACTACAAACACTGGCCAACCCCGGATGAGTTTCCCAATTATCCGAAGGTGCTGGACGGTGGTCATGGAAGTGTTGATGATACTCCGGTCGGGAGGAGAAGGTGTATAAGTATCGTCGATTTTGATAGGTGGTTATACCGTTAAAGGCTATTGCGAGAAAATAGACAGAGGTTTTGTCCGTTTTTTTCTTTCCTTTTTTTTTCTAATTTGTTTTCGAAATGAAGACGTAGGGTTCATTATTTCCGTTCCGGGACTACAAGCCCTTCATCGGATCAGTTGAAGTTCACGAAATGCAATGGCGAAGTTATCAGTAAGACAACTAACACTCTGCTCGGTTGGCTGAAAATTCGGTATGCCTTCAAAATCGTGCTGCGGCATCTGGTAGCTAGTTTTCTGGTGAGTAGAGAGAGTATGATTGTATCAAACCTGAATGAAGAACACCAAATGGACTTAAGACCAGCATCCAACCCAGGTAGTGAGAATTGCAATAATACAGTACCTACGATGACCCCAAGCTGGGGGATCGGTTGTATTGATGCCGTGAGGAGTAATCCGTGGCTTGCAGCATTTGAATACCTCATTTCCTTAGGTAGACCCGATTGTCCTGGCTGATGGAATCGAATACCTCTGACAGGCGATCTGCATTCTGAAATGCACCTTTTGTCCAACATTTCTCAATGATCTGGCCAAGCCAGATAATTTGTGTGCTAGGAGAGTCGTCCTTAGGGGCCAAGTAGCTCTACAAGCTTCTGGTGGCAGGTCTTTTGAAGTGGTCAAACTTACAGCGCTCTCCAGTTACAACCTCATAGATTACAGCCCATAGAAGGCCAATATCCGTCTGGGCTGAGTATCCATTGTCGCCAGCAGCCTTTATGTTGGTATCAAGCGGTAAAACGGACGACATCGTAAAATCGCAAAACCAGATAGATAGATCCGAAGCACGGAGGAAATTGCGACTAGCAATGTCCCGCCACAATAACTGAACGGTGATGTATAGGCCACGACGTATTTCACGGAACCATGAACGTTGAAGAGGTCGATTGTGGTCTAAGTAGGTGCGTCGGTGGCCCTTTTCCATCGGTGCAAGTTCAATAGTCGCATCGGAGATACTGATTCAGGGGACAACGCCATCGAAACCACGTATCCATCGATAAACATCTTGTTCACGCCGTATGACTTCAATATTAAAATGTCCACATCGTCGTTGGTGGTACTCCTATCTCCCAGTTGCGTTTTGACTACCATTCTCCATCACGAAGGACTTACCAGCCCGGACCTGTCATAGCCAAGAATTTGATGATCTGGAATCACATTGCCGTCAAGATCTAGGAAGGACGATATTTTCAGTCGTTTCAGGAGATGAGGAGAATTTCCAAGAGTATTTGTGAAATATTGACAGATGGGAAAGGTTCTGGCAAGCAGATGATCGCATACACTTAGCAAAAGAATCTGGAATAAACAGAAGACAGACACTGCAACCTTCGGTACAATGATTTATTGGGGCCCATTGCAGGTTCAGCGTACTCCAATAATCCTCCGTGGGGAGTACGAGTCGCCATAGCTCTGCGAGAGAACAGATGTTGGAAGCGCCTGGGGTGCATCAACAGGATCCCGGTAACTAAATAGAGGATATTGGTAACTACATACAAGCAAGCTTCGAACGCCTAACGATTGAATCACGGGTATGAACCTCAAAGGACGCAACAGGAAGAAGACACAGAGCAGGTGACGATAATTACCACCAGGACATGCTTTTCAAGACTATCTCAGCCGGCTCCGAAGACGCCAAAAAGAATGCATACATCTATCCTACAGCCTATTCAACAGGTCGTGGTCTCTGATGTCGAACAATGGGATTGACACCGGCCAATGGTCAAGAAGACTAACTATTCCAAGTCCAGAGTTAAGTAGTTATGTGACGAAATTCGATGCTAACGTCAACTAGACACCCTACCAATTAGATACAGAACTCCTTCACCTGAGACCACAGCGATCAAATTATCACAATGAGTTTTCAGCAAGAATGCTTCGTCCTCCATCAGTAGTGACCCGTTTACGGATCCTCACGCGGACATATCGCGGTCCCAGCTCTCTAACCATTAATGCCTTCAACGCAGATACCCCATGCAGCTCGGACTCGCCTAGTTGTGACGTTCCTTCTTCCAACCCTTCATCCGACACGATGTCCAATATCGCGCTAGGGCAGAATACCAGAGCCTCCCCGGTTTTTAGGGCCACGATTCTGGAAAATAAATTATCGGATCCGTATTTACGTTTGCTATCATCGTTGGCTGCGCCCGCCAGATGGGCACGCAGTGTTGTGAACCATGCAGGGGAAGTAAACCGGTGAACGATGGTTACGTCGCACAGGTCTAGTAAATCCGGCGAGAGCGTCGGTTCCTGCGTTGCAATAATGACCCGCGTGGCTAGATGTCTTTGCTGGCGGATCAGTGACAGGAGGGTACCGGTTAAATTACCCCCTTCGCGGCTGTTGGTCGTCAAAAACTAAAGTCATGTTGAACTGTTGAGAATCAAGGAGGAAAAGTATAGGACAAAGCAAATAACAGCAGAACAGTTGGTGGAAATTGAAAAATTGTGTCTAACCTTATGGGCTTCGTCCAAAGCGACGACACGTCCGCCCTCGTTCCGCCGCTCCATGAAAATGCTCAAACAGATATTAAAAAGTGAGCACGCATCATTTTCGTCCACGAATGGGCAACTCAAGTCAACGATCGTCAAGGAGCCCGGTTGGAAGTTCCAGATATTTTCGCCTTTCTTTCCATTTCCTACTGCAAGTCCTCGAGCTGGCTTTCTATAAATTTGCTCAAGAAACGACTCGAGCAAATCAAGCCGCATGTTCAGCGGGCCTAGTTGGCCTTTGTTCAAGCCCTGTTGCTCGAGGCGCTGTTTAAACTCCTTGAAATTTGTCCCCCGTCGACCAGGCGACTCTTCGGCCATGTTCCTGAGGACCTTTGTGACGATCTATTAAACAAAGAAAATTAGTATCCATTGTTAGAACAGGATGGTCTCGTCTGCTAGAAACAATATTAACATTCGGGCAGATAAGAAAAAAAAATTTTTTTTTACCTCCATATAAAGCGGCGTCGTCGCTTCGTCATTAACCGCCATCAAATCTTTCATCATCCCCAACGTCAGCTGGTCCTCGCGGAAATATAGCCGCGAAACCTTTGGCATTGGCGTCCCATCCGGCAGCCCCGGTATGTTCGCATAAAGCTTCTCCATATGCCCAAAATTGCTCGGCGCAACGAGCACACGGACCGGCAGCTTCGACGAGAGATACGCCGCCTCGCACAGCTGACCCGTGTTTACTGCCGTGAACTTGTCGTAGTGCAAGACCAGCCCGGTGAGTGGGGATGATAACTTCCCCGTCTCGGACGGATGAAGGAGTGCATTCTCAAGCATGCATGAGAGCGTATGGCTCTTGCCGCTTCCCTGGCTGCCGCAGATAAACGTCGACCATGGCGCGTTGATATTGGCATACACCAGATTTGTCGATCGTCTGGCATGCGTTTCGGGGCTATCTTCTCCTTCGGCTCTATCGTATGAAGTCGTCCGCATCCCCATTAAGGCATACTGGGGCAGTATATCTTCCTGGTACTGGACGTTCATGGCCGTATGAATGCCAGAAGAAAAGAGTGGTGTAGTGCGGAGCGCTTCTAGGCGCGCGACGTTTTCTTCGCCGTTTGTGGCTCCGAATTCACCATCGCATTCTATCAGAGCTAGGTGTTTCGTCAAGTCTGTACTGGCGACCATCTTCGCGGCCGTTGGAGGGTTATTCTTTTATTCTTTTCTCGCGCGCTGTGAAATTGTCGGGATCTTTTTTGCTTCAATGGGAAGGCGAGGGGAGGCGAGAGAGTGACTGCTGTATTTTTGAACACCATCGCTGCGGAATCGCCTTCCCTGGCTTTACTTTTATATTGCTTAAGTAGATGGATAGATATGGTGGCGTCTGTTGGATGCCTCAAACAGTGGAACAGCCTAGAACATACTGAGAGTGGAAGTTTTACATGCGGGAGAGGCGATGGAATGAATGGCCATGCATTAGAACCATCCTCATTCAGAAAAAAAAAAAAAAAAAAAAAAAAATCAAGCTTCAGATGGTGTTGTGCTATTTGATGCTAATAAAACACATATCATATTCAGCAAAACAAAGTGGAATGGTGAGCTACATGCACTATACATAAAATGGATTCTAGGATTCAGAAAAACAAGGGAGAAAGTGAGAAATCATTACTTTTCCTTTGAATAGAATTGCATTGTAGACAGCATCACCCATTTTGCCCATCTTCTTGTCATTTATCGAGTCTGGAGATTTGTCAATAAAGCGTAATTAGCAGTATAGAGAAATCTCTGAAATGACAAGCTAAATGTGAATGAAACCACATGCACATTGCAATGTGGGGAACTATTTCCCGCAGAAAGGACAAAGGGGACGAAAACACAAAGGGAAGTAAGTCTAGAGAAGAAGGTGGGGTAGGAATGAAAAGAAGAGAGACAAATCAAATCCCAACCATCAATGGATTAAAGGAAAATAAAGGAAAACAGGTGGGACTTGCACTTGTTCCAACCCATCCTACCCTCAATTTGTCTCAATTTGTTCAGGAGAAATAGAGGAACAAAAAAAAAAAAAAAAAAAAAAAAAACCAAGCCCAAAACAAAGGATCGAAAACCATCGATCCACATAGCTATCGCCAGTACGCCAGTTCAATTTCCCGACGAAAGTGCAACGGATATCAAACAAGATAGAGGAATTGAGAGGAAAGGCACAGAAATACATATATGGAACAAGAAGGAAGAAATATGAAGGTATCCTGGTCTCTCACTTACCTCGATATCCGCTGGAATGCCACATGGTAGTGACCTAGATAAGAAAGGTTGACTGAAGTGGTGAAGAAAAAAAAAATAAAATAAATAAATCAAAAGATACAGAATACAACAGAATGCAGAAGAATGCAGTGTTCACTGTTAACTTGATTGAAAGATACACACAATGAACCGGCATTGGGGGTTGCGAGATGATCAAATGGTACAAGTGCAATAAAATAAAATAAAGGCGAAACAATGTCCACGAAGTGAAGGGTTGGGGAAAACGTAGCACGGCTTTTATGGAAGGAAAGGGAGATTTGGTAGGGTGTGATATTTTTAAATCGAGCGCAAGACGATATGACACATAAATCGTGTTGTAGTACGGGGGTTGCATTTGGGAGTATTTTGAGCGTCCCGTGTGTGATTTTACAAGGTGGTAACACCAAAAGGCATGTAAGGCGTGGCAGCACGATCTAAACAGCCTAGGAAAGTATAATTTCTCCATGACAGAGTATCCAATCGGAACTTATTATGTGATAATATGGGAAGACCCAGACGATCGGGTGGAGGAAAAACTCCGGTGTCAAAACCTAGGCCAAAATGAAAGCCCCAGTCCAGGACCAAATCGTAGAAGTGCTAAAAGGAATTGAGTATCACGGAGGCGGTGTAGGGGCAGGATATCTGCCACCGCCATCATTCCGGCCACTGTTTAGCAGTGGCTGGGTAGCTGGAATGGACGGCATAACAGGCGCCGTTGGCTTTCTCTTCCTACCAGAACCCCCACCCCGGCCTCTCCCAACGGGGAGTTCGAAATCGGGATTGCTGCCCAGCAGCAAATCTTGTCGCCTTTGCTTGTCGTGTCTCACTTCAGCTTCCGGAGACCGCCACTTCGGGTTTACGCCGCGTTGGGATATGGAGGTGAAGTGGCTGGTTTCACTGGCTGCTGGTGAGTGCGCGCCCTCGGGGATATCTTCAAGGGATGAACTTGGTTGTAGCTCACCAAGAGCGCCAGGCGTGAGTGCAGGGGGCAAATCATTGGGTTCGGCGAAACGGGGTTCAACATCTTCATAATAATCGCCGCGAGAGGTGGAATGCGGGATTGGTGCTTGGCCGTGTGGGCTCGGAGATTGGCGTTCGATCACTGGAAGGGAAGGTTCTCGTAAAGCTTGTTCCCATGCCGCCCGAGGTGGAATATATTCTCTGTAATTACCAAGTTAGTGTCCGTATTTTGATGAGTGAAATCTTGATTGACATACGCTTCCTCGTTGTGTACACTTGGAGGGCTTGGATCAGGTAGATTGATTTGTTCCGGGTGAAGACCAGTGTAATCCCTAACGACAGAATTATCCATTGGATTGTGGGGATCTTGTCCGTGATTAGCTACCGGACCTGCGCCCAACCCAGGTTGCATCTCAGCAGAAATATATCCTGGGCCCACCTCCAGTGGGCCTCGCGCGCCATCATAACCATAGTCAGAGCGACTGCCTGTGTCTCCATATCCACCTGGAAGAGGAGAAGCCGCCCCGTACGCGCGGTATTCATCCAATACTTCCGGCGGGTAGCCTGGAGGCGGTCCTCGTCCTCTACCCATCATTCCCGGGCCCATCGGACCTCCTCTGCCGCGCATCCCGTAGCCATGCGGCGGTGGCCCTCTTGGGCCATAGTATGGACCGCCTCGACCTCTCATTAGATAACCACCCCTCCCACGAGGTGGGCCATAGCCATATCCACGGCCGCGCTGGGATCCCATACTGCTATTCGAATATTGATTCCGTAATCTGGGATCTGAATGCGTTCCTCGCATCTGAGGTGGTCCAAAGCCGGTAGTTCCCGGTGGAAGAGGATTGCCGTACTCATCTACTGGAGAATTATACGGTCTGCTTTCATATGGCCCGGGGCTGCGTCTGTCACCAGGGAGACGGATGGTGTTTCCGCCATCGGGGCTAGTGCTACTTGGAGTACCATCATTGAGAAGCAGTTTGTCATCATCAATGGATCTTGAATGGCTTTCGAAGCGTGCAAACGCTGGCAGAGAGTCCGGTGATGTCATGTTGGGCAGAGAAGCTTCGGTTTGCTCCGTTATGATTGGCGGAGGATCCAACTTTATGGCATTTTGGCGGCTATAGAAATTCTCTCCACTCATTTCTGCATTTTCTGCAATTCGCTTTTTCCTAGCTTTTCGGCTTACAAGAGTTCGTCGCATAGCACAAGTGAGAACCCCGCTCGCGGTAATCAGAATAGTTGCTGCAAGTACAACCCACCCACCCCATTCTAGATGAGGCACGAAAAGAAGGATATCGACAAGGAATGCAAGGAGCGATACGAGGAGGGTCGGCAGGAGTAGAATGAGAAGCCCAAGCAGATATCTAGGTGAATGAGATGGAGAATGGAAATGGGCCGCCGCTGCCAAACCAAAGCAGGTAAGAGTGAGGAATGCAGCAACTGGATGGACGATTAGAAGGGAGGACAGCGAATGGCGAACGCTTGACGGGAGGCTAAAATCCTCATCCCGAGACGCATCGTTGAACAGCCCATCTGCAAAACCAGATCAGCATATATTTATATTCGTGGGGGTTGCCTCAAATAAAAATCTTGAAGCAGAAAATATATAGATATAGATAAATTATATAAAGAAAAATTAAACAAAATAAAAATAAAACAATATTCTGGAAGTACTCACTCGAAGTGTACCCGACACGGATAGGCGAGCAATTGCTGCCCACACAATACCCAAAAATACCAAACTTAATATCATCAACAGTCGCGATAGGGATCGATTTGACCACTGGTGTTGACAAAACAGAAAGCAGTAAAAGAACAAACGCCGTGAGGAGGAGAACCGTGAGCGGCGTTGCTGGTCGTAAGAGCATGATGTTACCAAATCCGGCCACGCTTCACCAACGGTTGGGGCGAGAAGGGAAAAAGGGCGGGACCTATCTCTGTCGAGGCCAATTGCGCGAGGCGTGCAGAGACAAACGATCTAGAATACGAAGGGGATACGACACAAATATATGGACCATCGAGAATGGATGAAAGGACGATAACGCATGGACGCGAAAACGAATTGATCGATGCAGAGAAGAATGTAACACGATTAGCCAGAAACGGAGGCTTCAGTGCCGCAGTCGCGATAAGATAGGCGGAACATTGAGCGGGAGTGGTGTTACGGGAGCCGATATAAACAAACACAAAACAGAAGGGCAACGCTCCCTCCGCGAACGAAGAAACGAAAACACACACCAGTGGGCGACAGACGGGACAAGAAGCAGAGCGAATGGAGACGGGGATAGGCGGGGCGGAGAGCGGAGGGCCGGAGGGTTGGAGGGATGATCGAGGTGGCAGTCGACGGTCGAAGGTGCGGTGGGAGAGAGGAGGAGGTTTGGAGGCTGTCGGATGTACGAAGGAGGAAGTATATACAGAAATGTCTGCGGAGGAGACGAAACCTCGGTTCTGTGAGGAGTTGGGTCGCGTTATGACAGGACGCATACGGCTAGGAGCGGCTTGGCAACGGCACAATGCAGCGGGTCATTTTGTGGTACAGAACCGTATGGTATGTGTATTTACATACAGTTCCCAGCATCTGCCTCCTGTTAGAAACAATACATGCTGTGACATATTATCATGGATGGGATTAATAGACCCCTAATGGCCAACGGAGAGATAAGCTTCAGGAGAGGCGAGAGACGAAAGACGAAATGTGATGTCGAATCCTTCCCTACAAGTCCTTCTTGACATGCTATTCTAACTAAGTTGTTTCTTGTATTGATTGTCCTCCGTGCAACACGATAAGGTGGTTGGGCTAATACCAATAAATGTCTAAAACCACCACAGCATCGTTATTTACGCTGTAATGGTTGATCCCAGGGTTTGCAATCAATGCTGCGAGGGTACATGTATTAGTTACCGTCGAGCTAGGGTACAGAATCATCATGAGATGCCCCTTTTATTCTTCTCCCTCCAAACACCCCCGTATCCATAGCTATCTACGTCTTGCTCAATTGACGCAATAACAATTTAGCTTTGCGAGTAAAGTCGTACTCCCCTCCATTACTGCAGATGCGTGATTTCGCCAAGGTTCGTGCAAGTCGAATCCATTCAGGGACTCGTGGACATTAGTTGCAAGTGCGGGGACTTTGCATGGGGGGCACTCTTTGAAGTGTTATTACTCCGTACTGTTTATTTATATTAAGGGGTTCAGAGCAGCAAACTGCTGACAGTACTTACTCAATACCGCCATCCTGGGTAATATTCTTCCTCTTGTACTGTACATCTGTACAGTACAATATTCGGTAATAAGCTCCTCAAAGGACAACTACTCTTCCGCCCCGCTTTTTCAATGTCAACAGGCTTCCGAACTTGGTAATTTGACAACTTCTCGGAGGGGTGTTGACTGAAGCTGATCATGTTTCATTGCCAGCTCATCTCGGGGAAAGAGGAAATAAGCAATTGAGGATTCAAAAATAAATACAATATAAAAGGCCGGAAGGAGAAGTAAAAACTCAAGACCAAGGGAAATTCCAAGTGATCTAATGTGGTGATGCTATCTCTATTCGCGTTTCGGAACTCCAAATTTTCAAGCTTCGACACGACGATATGCTTCAGTCTGATCAGGCAACGGGATCCCGTCATCTTCCCAGAACGCAGTCTTCTTGTCTTTTCCTTTTGCCATTCCGCCAATATCAAAGGGGTCAAAAACGGTCAGGAAAAAGTTCCTATCATCGACCCAGCCTGGGCCGATGCGCTCTGTTTTTCCATCCCGGGCTAGATAAACCACGTTGGACCGGGGGAGACAGCTGGCAGGCGGGAATACGTTCATCAGAACAGCGTTGATGAAGATGGGTACTGCATCCAAGCACCAGAAATATGCCTCGGTGCGTCCCACAACCGACCCCCATCCTTCGAAGGTCTCCACAGCGCGATATACATTCCGAACCGTAAGTAACGCGCACGACAAATAGAGGGTTATCAGAACTTTCCGGAGTTTCGGTTCGTGGATGCCAGCTTTGTGCAAGCGGCGGTGGAAGTAGGCGACGAGGACCCCGAACAGGGCGAAGATCGGGATTTGGGCGAGGATCGAAGTCTTGATTAGGATGTCACCCACTTTCAGTGTCGCTGGCGTGTGATTGAGGTTTGAGGCTATGGATGCGCCAGAGGCGGCAAGGCCTTCGATGATAGCATCGCATCCAAGGAAAGTGGATATCACGCGACCTGGGTGCATCGGCGATAGCCAGGGAACATAGTACAATACACGACCGAAAACGATGGAGTTTATTGCGAGGAATATAGGGCTGCAAATAACGAGTCAGAAAAGCGCTCGGAGTCGCATCAAAAACTACTAATACCCCTGGCATTGCAGGTACCAGGTGCTGACTCACGGGGCGCAAAACAAAAAGCATGATGTTGCGATGAAAAGGTCAAGTTTCCCGTAGAGGCCATGAGCTGCTATCTCACGGAGGATATAGCCGACGACGAAGACCAGCGAGACCCATGGGAGCAACAGGCCCATCCTCCACGTTTTGTGTCGCCTGTTCGAAGAGCGTCAGAAAGTCGGTTCTGAGAACGGACGTCAAGGCCGAAAAGAGGTTTTATTTTTTTTCTCATACATATTGTTCTGCCATAGATGCAGAAGACCAGAAACAAGCCAGAGAACAGCAAAGACTGCGGATAGCCCCTTTACGGGTTTATACTGGAAGAAGCTGAAACCCTCTGTGATAGTGAAGTTAGAATTCGGCTTGAGGACCATAGTATTCTTCCCTAGTATCTTGCGGGATGAATCGAGACGTACCTGTACCAGGTCCACCCATTGCAACGGATATAGGAAAATTATGTTACCAATGATCAAACGAAATAAATACTAGTATATTGAGCAATCGAATCATCTATAAAATGCGGCCACCCGAAGTAAACAAGCACTAGGACAGACAATATCTGGATCGTCCACACGAAATGAAGGAACAAATGTTCTGGATACAAAGAACCCATCCTCAAAAGCCTGAGCCATGGCTGCCTTTCGAAAGATTATATATTCCCATCCCAAAGCGCAATTGAAGCCTTCGGAGCGTATCGAGAACATCATTTGGTCAACGGAATGTCTGAGTGCACTAACCGCATTCGGTAGAATTTCGTTTAGGCCTCGTTAGCAAACCAGCTCCTGAGCGAACGGGCAGCTCGCCAAGGTGACTACTTGGGAGCCTGTGTTCTCAATGATGCACGTCGCGAGGCTATGTCATTCCCGTAACACATCTTCCCGGGAGTTTCTTGGAAATCCGGAATGGTGTCAGCGCTGAGTGAGGGATTGCGTACACGAGGTAAACGCGGCCCGGATCTAGCAGGGTAAGAGCAAAATACTTCTGCCTGTCCTTCACACTGAAATACTGTTCTCTCTTCTCATTCAACGCAGGTATTGGCGCCAAAAGAAACCGAATTAAATTGAGCCTTTCCAAGGAAAACGACCTTGTTCCAAGGTTTGAAGTTAGCTTCAAGCACCCCATGTTATACTTAGGGATCGATCTACCATTTACGGGACTCACTGCCTTAGTTCGCCTCAGCCCTCGGCAGCTATTGCAACTCAAACTAACTCGGGGCATTCTACCCCCCTCCGGGAGAACGAAGCAGGCTGTTGTAGAAGCCTATCAGCATGCTTCTTCAACTGTATGCGAGCGATGCTAGAGAGCGATGACATTCCCGCTGCTTGTGCTGTCGACCATCTGATTAGTTTTGAAAGACCCAAAGCAGAGCCTCCCACCTTGTATATATGCCTCGTTCTTTACGCCACTGTATATTAGCCAGATCATCCAGGCCAGTATTGAATCGTCTTCTCATACGAGTCCTAGCAGAAACTTTCCAACCAGCCAGAAATTGCGGTGCGAACGAGTTTGGAAGCCAACATTTTTGTGAACGTTACTTCAACTTCACCACAAGGAGAGAGAGGGGGGGGGGAGAGCTGCAGCTGTTGGCACACCTGATTTTGAGGATTCAACTGATGCTGGTTCAATCTAGTTTAATTCCCAAAAAGATCACCCACGACAGCGTACTCTTTTTCCAAAAGTTTGCCGATATGAATGCAGTGCATACGAAAGGATGATGGTTGCCACTACTCTCATCAGAGTCAAAGATATGACTGGCTTCTGTATGATTTATCTCTCTCTGCATGCTAGCATTCTGTGTGTTGTATGTATCTCACCATACCTAGGGAGCGGAGATCTGTGTGCCATATGATCAAGTTGTGAAGAGAAGTCATAGCCCTGCCGAGCAGTATGAGATTGAGTAGAAGGATATAGCTTACATTACTAAGTAATACTAATCCTTTGTCTGAGAATCAATTAATGTGTCATTCAGGTACAGACTGTTGATATATATATATATATGTGTGTGTGTGTGTGTGTGTGTGTGTGTGTGTGTGTGTGTGTGTGTAGAATTATCTACTCAACATCACTAATCTGAAATCATTTTCTGATTATTTTCCGCTTTTTTCATCTCCAATTTGATGGGCCCTCGTGTTGATAGATTTGCACAACTGTTTAACCACTCGCTGCTGCATTGATCAATGCCAAATTCTGGGGTTTATCAGTCTGTCTGTCTGAAGATATGATGGAACGTGGCAACTCGCTACGGGTGAGAGAAGCGAGGAAAAAGAATAAAAAGACGCGGTTATCAATATCGGTGGGCGCAGGACATAGAGTGGGAACAACTGTGACTTCCACATCCACTGGTGTGTTGGCTGCGACTGCCCCCATCACCTTGGACGAATTTGGTCAGCGCCCCTTTTTCCGAAGCCTCCTCCTGAATAAACCTGTCTTTGCATTGGCAACGGGGTATGGATGTCGCTGGTTATTTGTTTCGGTTGTGTGAAAACATGCCGTAGAACGAGAAGCCTTTGGCGGCATCGCGAAGTAATTAATTTCCTTTTGGCTCTGAAGCGAGGAGGATTGAGTGGGATAAATTCACTAATTTTAAGGCGCTTTTCCATTGATCAATAAAAAGCTTGTGTGAGCTTGAAATGTAGACGCATATGTATTTGAATATAGGCAAACAGAACAAACTTTAGTGTAGCCAAATGAGAACCCAAACAGGCTGGAATCTAGTCTAGAGAATTTTAAATCAGGAGTTGTTGTATATGAGAGAAGAAGCGTAAATAAAATTCGATTTATAAATAATATATATGCAGATAGGTTGATTGAAGAGAAACCAAAGTGGACAGCAGAGAAGGGTTCTCATCCTTCAGGTTCACCGGCAATCTTCTCGAAAAAAAAAAAAAAAAAAAAAAAAAAAAAAAAAAAAAAAAACATGGCGAAGAGTAAGGAGATATGCCACGGGTTGTTAAGTGCAAAAACAAAAGAAGATGTATGGGAAGAATGAATGGCCACCGAAGCCATATATGTCTAACCAAATAATATGCCACAAGAATAAGGCTAGCCGGTCTCGTTTGAAGCAAAAATGGAAAGTGGAAACCTTGACGCGCACGGGTATGCTCGACAAAAAGTAAAAGTTATGTATGGAAAGGAACGCACCGCACCGTGCTGCGCCGCACGACATGCAAAAAGATCTAATAATTTACAGGATGCCGTAGGCCCTTGCTTGCTAGCCTGAGATTAGAACCCATAGGAGAAAGAATATCTATAGCCAATGTTAGTACATGTCAGTGGAAAATTAGGCCATTCCTCTCAAGCGTGATTGAGAACTTTCAAGAATCCAAAAGGGTAGGGAGTGCATAAAAGCGATTTGGTGATAGGGTGAGGACAAAATATTACCATTAAAACCCCAAACATCTTCGCAACCAACCACCGATTCCCCGAAACCCGAGACCAATACTTCAATAACTCCCTATGCGCCCCCTGGACGTTATCCACCACATCTTCCGTATTCGCATCGATGCGCTGGATCATTTCAGACTGCTCGCTGACCATCGTGGCCAACTGACCGAAGATGCCACCGAGCTCGTTGATCGTGCGCTCGATGGCTTCAATGGCTTCGCCGCGCGCTTGGATGTAGGAGTTGGAGGATTGCGCCTCTTCCATCATCAGCAGCTGCTGGTCAGATTGGGTCCCGCCGCTGCGGCCGAGGGCGAACGGACTTCCGGAGGAAGAAGATGGTCTGATGCTGAGGAGGTCGGAGGAATTAGGAGCCTGGAAACCTGGGGGTGCTGGGCTTCGGCTTCGTGGCGCGTTATAAAGGGGGGAATCGGAGCGCTGAGGGTCGAGCGCGGATTGTGACTTGGAAGAGACGGAAGAGACGAAGTTTTCAGTTCGAGATCGGGAGGCGCGGATGTTTTGGGTACGGACTTCGAGGACTTCTTTGAAGTTTGCGCCGACGTCGGCGAGTTTGCCTTGGAGCATTACCACGACCTTTAAAATGGGTAATTAGCAAGCGGCACTATAATCTAGAAAACTAGAATAAACTTACATTATCGTTATGTTCACCTTCTTGGTCAGTTTTACTCCGTGATGATTTGGGGTGTTGGGCGAGAGTGAGGGCTTGCAGAGACGCGATTTGGGAGTTAAGAGAAGCAAGATCTTGCTTGATGACATAGGTGAGTTCTGAAATTTCAACAGGTCGATCATCGAAGAGGGTTTTGCGCTTGGCCACTTATTTCCCGAGACCAAGTCAGCCGAACTTATCCCATATGCACCATGGACAGCAAAGTTCTAACATGATTCCCCGCAAGATAATATACTCACACATAGCTAGCCTCTGCAATTTAACCATCGTCCCCGAGATCCCCCTGCCGATCTCAGCAGCCCGCCTCGCAAATTCTGACCGGGCCGCTCGTTTGCCCCCCGCTGGGGTTCCATTAGGAGGGGATGCATTTGAATCACTCCGTTGGGTATCTGATAATAAAAATTGACGCTGGGAACTGGTCTTTGAGGAGGCTAAGCGTTTCCGAGCCTGTGCAAGGATTGACTGGAATTCAGGAGTTCGGTCCTGGACGGACATCGCAGCCGCCATCATTGCTCGAGCGATATTGTAGATGAGAAAGACTCGTTTAATTTTGAGGGGTGGGAATTGGCAGGTGCGCGACCTTCATGTCAGGAGTATTGCAGCTGTGAAGGACGGAAAATGGAGTTACCAGGGATGGTCTAGAGGTGTTGAATAGGGGGTCACCTGCGGAGTTAACAATCAAGGTGACTCGTCGTGTTGTCGAGTTGATGTTCCTAATTTTCGCAGCAATATGATACGACTCGCGAGATAGAAGGGAACATGGGGTTAGTTTTCTCGCGAGCAGCCTGGATCTCCAAGGTATCGATCTGGGTAGTGCGGAGAATCGGCGGCGGGATCAAGCATTTCAGATATCAACGCCTCCTTCGATGTTGGCTTCTTCAAATCTGGCAAGAAGCCAGGGTCACGGGATATATCGGAGAAATAGTTTTACCGGCGCTGGTAATACGCCTGTTTCAAGACCGTTACTACTGCGATACGCCAGCCAACGTTGGTCAAGGACCCCTAGCAGTTCTGTTTCACCACTTGACGCCCTCCAACCCGCGTTTTGGCCTCCAAGTCAGCCGGAATTGTTACATATCACTGGTCAGCAGAAGGATCACCAGGGATAGCCCACAGGCCCAGGGTGCGCATTGCAGTCGGGTGCACTATAAATAGCCGAGTGTTGGCTGCTCCCTCCGGCTCAGCCAAACCTCAGCCAATCCTCAGCCATGATCTGCCGTTAGGTAGCCCTGTTGGGCTTAGTCATGAACCCTGACCATGCCCAACCAGGAAATAACGTGACACCCGCGCCCGCCCAATCCGCCGTGGCAGCAACGACAATAATCTCCTGTCTGCGGAGACTTGTTGCATCCTGGACAGTGGACCTTTTCGCTGGTTGTGGCCAGCATCAGCCTGGGCTTCACTTCGCTTCTCTCCTCCTTGTTCTGTTTCTTCTTTGCTTCTTCTTGCTTCTGTTGTCTTTTCATTATTAACGACTCCGTTTTGCAGCGCAAACTTGCCACTGTTTACGCCATCGAATGCGTCGTTTATCCGGATTATCTTGCACAATCTTCCCACGATTCCCTCTGGCATCACCCTGCGTCGCCTGCTTACTGCACAGTCGTTATTCTTTTCACTTCACTATCAACCCCTTTAATTGACAAGCAGAACCTTCTTTTATCGCCAAAACTGGCTGATCCGCATATCTGAACTGCGTCTCCACGGAAGCGAGGGCCCTTTTAAGGGTCCTTTTACTCCTGTATTTTTTGATACATCCTCGCTTTCGCCTACATTCCGTCCGTCATGTCAGGGTACTCGCCGACAAACTTATCTGGTGGGAGGTAAACTACGAACCATCTTTTTCAAAATCCTTTTACTTCTTCCAAAAGCTGCAAGAGAATTGTTGGACTAATGGTTATTATGGTGGAATGGCGGCGCAGTGGTGATGGATTATCGACAGGGCAACCTCCTTCCTTCAAAACAAATGTCAACCGCCAGAAAACGAAACGATGGGTAAATGCAAAGTCCTATTCGTACGATGGCGATGATTGGGGTGATGACGATGGATATGAAAATGAAGAACCTGCAGCTCCACTAGTTACTATCCCAGATGAAGCTAAGCAGCCATCCCCACTCGAGAACCAAAAAAATGAGCAAAATAATCAGGACGAAATCCCTGCGCAGCAAAGTACAGCCCACGGCATGGCACCGACACCTCTACAGTTCATTCGCCCGGCTGACATATACAAACGTATGGAGGAAGAGAGACGAAAGGAGAACCAGGAAGTAGATCAAGACTCTACTCCTAGAGTACCAGTTGAAACATCACAGGCTGCAACGCCAGCAGACATTGCTTCACAAGTACCTGTATCAGTAGGAAATCCCCAGCTGCAGCAACCCCTTGATCAGAGTGACGGGTTGCAGTCACATTCGATGGAGATCCGGTCCCAGTTACCCGGTGGGGGGACGCCAGTTTCTCCAACACTCCCTGTCCAGGGGCCTCCTACTTGCGAACCTGCGGATGGGCCGACGGGAGATTTATCTACTTCAAAAGGCCAGGATAGTAGCGGACCAAACGAAGAGAGACAAGAACAACAACCACGAGCCGATAACACTAGATTACATCATAACTCGTCTCTTGTTTTCCGCTCTGTCGTTCGTCAGGCGTTCGATGCACGCCTTGAATCCCCAATCACAACATCAGGCAGCATCCTCAGATCAGATAGCGCCAGTACCTCCATGATCAGCCCAATAATTCAGCCCCAACCTGTCTCCAACTTTGGAGATGAACATGCCCAAGGACCATCATCCACCGATCAAGCTCCAACCGTTGATAAAGAACCTGCGGATTTTAAACATGATCACAGGCGGAGTTTGTCTCCGCCCAGCTCTAGAAGTAGCCCAGCTCGAAAGCCTGTTGCTCATGGAGTATCTCCAGTTAGCACACATGAAGCCAAAGCGTCCGATACCCAAGATGGAGAAACCCATGTTCTACCTTCACATACGGCATCGGAATTCAATATCCATGAAGCAGCTGCGGCACAATCATTGTTCTCAGCAAGTGCGCCTACAGTACCTAAAAATGACGACCAGCGTACATCACCACCAGCTAGCCCAGATGTCCTTCAGCAGCCTACGGAGTCGCCTACGGTCACGCTCGATAAGGTTGAGAGTCCCCAAATGCCTTTGGCGCTTAATGTAGGCAGTGGAGAAAAGCGACTTTCGCTAGCGCAATACGATCGGCCTGCACCAGGAAATGTCTCGCCGTCTAGCCCTGAGAATGTGTCATTAGGTGTTAATGATCGCCTGAGAGATGAAATCATGCGGTCGCTGACTCCGCGAGTTTCGATTGACTCTCAGGAACAAGCGCATGCAGGTGGTGGTTCCAACCCTAGCTTAGAAGCTGGACCTGACAACCCTTCATCGGAAGGTCTAGGTACCGCCGCCTCACCTTCTAATCTACCTCCACAAATCCCTGAGATGCAATCAACTCCTGTCGCCCCAAGCTTCCCGGGTATTGGTTCTGAGCACAACTCCGATATTTCTGGCCAGAAAGAGCCTGCCAAAACGTTAAAGAAAAGGTTCTCCTGGGAAGAATCGTCCGTTGAGGACAATACCCAGGACCCGCAGGAACATCAGCAATTGACCATTGATCAAGCTACCGCTTCAGATATGATACAGCCATCATTGGAAGAAAAGACACTAACTGGTCCGGTACCCGTAAGTCGAGGCCACGATGAACAAGACCCTGAGAGAAGCGCATCTACGACTTATAGCCAGGCGGCTCTCACTCTAAGCCCCACTAGGACTGAAGTAATCCCTAGCCAAAATGTAGCAGAACATGAAACAAAGTCAGTTCAACCACCTGACAGTCTGCTTCTCCAGCCAGCGCCTGCTGCTAGTTCCCTTAGTACTCTTGTTCATCCTCAACCTGCTTCTCACCCCCCAGCGACCCAAGATCCCAAATTGCTCGGTTTCCGTCAAATAATGGCCATAGAAAAGCCCGGCGACAAAATTAAAACATTCGAGAGTACGAGGAAGCAATTCGCAGATATGGACACAGGGTTATCATCCTGGATAAAAGCAACAGCCAGCTCAAACCCCGATCACGAGGACTTGGCTCAGCGAAATGGCCGCCTCCCACCGGGAACTACGTTTACCCATCGACCTAGCACGTCGCGGAATAAGTTCCCGAAGCTCACTTCTTTAGGTCCCCTTTCTCTCCCAACGTCCCACCACGAGGGATCTCCGACGACCACGCCGACATTCGCCGGAAATACACGACATGCATCCAACGCCAACCAATTCGCCACGAAAATCAACACGCAGCAGGTTCAGGCCAAGGGTAAGGATTTGCTGCACACCGCTGGTGTACTAGGTGGAAAGGCTGGGGGGGCAGCAAAAGGGCTCTTTGCCAAAGGGAGGAGCAAATTCCGCAACAGCAGCAGTACTGATAAGGTAGATACTTGAAAACCATTTTCATTGTTCGTCGGAGTTTCGTTCTATTACTTTTCTCATTCATTTCAATCCGTCGGGAGGTCAAACAAGGGCTTTTATTTTGACTTATTCTTCGAATTTCGGGCGTGGCAAGGCCTTTTGTCTACCCTTTGTTTTCGCGTTTTGCGAGCTCAATTTGAGCATGTATCGCTTTTCCTACTTTCCTACTTTCCTACTTTCCTATTTTCATATATATATCTTTTATTATCGATTTCTTTTTTCTTTTCTCTGCTTCAAATTTGCCTTTTGCAAATCAATCTGTATTGAGGATCCCATAGCTCTGGCCCCGCGACTAAACATGTGCGCGGAGATTATATGACACATTTGTTATTTCCAACCACTCCATCTTGCATATCTTTCCGCCTTACTTGTATTTCTCTTAATCTCTCCCTCCTCTCTCTCTCTAAACATCTCTTCACCTTTCCGCCCTCTTCTTGAGATAAGAAAAATTCGCCGAAATCTAACTCAACTGCGCTCACGCCATCTTGTAGGTTAACCACTCCCGCCCAGCCTTCTCGTCGCGGCACAGGTCGAGCTCTACCCTAAGCCTCGACGCACAGCAGCAATCTGGTTTATACAACGGTCAGCAAACCGCTGCAGCCGCGGCTGATGCTGCTGGCAAACCGTTACCACGTCTGTTATCGCTAAAGCTAGATCGTGAGTCATTTTCCAATGATATGACAGTGACTTGGGAAGAGCGTGAATCGATGACAACGACATCTGCTTCGGTGTCTTCTGAGCCGCAAACGATGGTAACGTTGGGCGGTGGCGGCACTACCAACACTGTCGGAGACGGTACTTCATCGATGGTTCTAGAACCTTCACGGAAGACGGACAGGAATAGTTGCCCTGGCACGCTGGAGTCGCCGACTGGGTCCCCTGTTGATGCTCCGCCTGTTATGTTGAAAGGGTTTGGGGATAGGAATGTGCGAGAACAGGTGCAGCTGCAAATGCAGGACCCGCAGCCTCAGCCGCAGCCGCAGCCGGAGCGGGTCAGTTATGTGGATCTGAAAACGGAAGTCACTGTGTCGGCTGGGGATGTGGGTTTTGAGCGTCCGGTGCAAGTGCAAGAAGAGGTGACGGTGCGGGGAGCGGCGAACGAGGAGGTTAAAGACGAGAATAAAGCTGAGGCTAAAGAGGAGGCTAAAGAGAAAACTAAGGATAAGGCCAGGGTTAGGGTGGAAGAGCTGGTTGACGAGAGCGTTGAGGATAAGACTAGGGAGGTACACGAAACCATAAATGAGGCGTTGCGACAAGAACCGCCACAAGAGCCGCAAAAACCGCAACGCGAATTGCAAGAGCCCGAGGAGCCGCAGGAGGAGCCACAACAGGAGGCACCTGAACAAAAATCCCAACAGGGAGCTCCTGATAAGTTGCAACCGCAAGCTCGACCGAAAGTACAACCAGTAGTGCAACCGGAATTGCAAGATGAGATACAAAGTCCGACCGACTCCGTGGAGGAACGGCCAACTTCATCCGCCGCCCTATCAATGGTTGATAACAGGGCTTCGATTATGCCATCTGATTATGCAACCTATACTAGCCCGCCAGTTGAGGAAGCACGAGCTGTCAAAGTCATCGGTCGGAAAGCAAGCATAATTACTTCCGAATTACGCACCTTTATATCGCGCGAAATCACTATTGGCAAAAAAGGGAAGATGTCGCCAACCCCAGCATCTGAATCAGTTCTGGGCGTTGAAGGGAGCTCCCAACCGCCCCAGCCACCATCGGGTAATGAAAACGAACGTGGCCAGGTGCCCTCCAACGCTTCGCTGGCTAGGATGTCGACAAAGTCCACGCCTGAAGCTACTCTCTCGATCGGGCTACTGAACGATATAAACACCAGTCGCTATTCGCAGCCATCACAACCACAGCAAACCGTTTCCGCCCAACAAGTGGAAGGTTATATCCATCGTAGTGATGCGGCCTCATCCTCCAGACGAGAGTCAACAGAGCCCCGATATGTCGGTGTTGATAAAGCTGCGCAACGGGTTTCAGCAGAGCCAAAGAGTCCGCCGTCAACACCAGCCATTAAAACCAAGTCATTACCATCTTTGCCTCCCGAGGACAAACCAATGACCGACCGGCCGGATGACTATAACCCCATAGACAAGACGAGACAGGAAGTTGGGAACCAGCATGCAGAGCAGATCCAATCCCAGTCAAAACCAGTTACCGTCGAATCCACTTACGTGAATAATATTGCAACAGAAAAACCCCGCCTCCCTCCTCCTGTGCCGGACACCACTGCACAGCGTGAAAGGGCAGAACGTCAATCAAGTTCTGGCATCCCAGATAGAAAGCCAGCGGATCAGCCATCTATTAAACCATTCGCTCCAAGGCAAGCTCCTAGTATTCAACCTTCCAGTCCTCCAAGGATCCCCTCAGCTCAGTTTGCTGCTCCTGTTAAAGAGGGGCGCTCGTCAACTCAGCTGATACGCGACTACTTCTCACCCTCAGGGAACTCTTCATCGAGGCCCCCAACCGTGCAGGAGGAAACCCGCCCAGGCTCCGCTATGGCCAACCTGATGTCTAAAGTGACCTTTTCCCGTCAGGCAACTGATCGACGTTCAAGCGCTTCTGGGCAACCCAATGAGAAGAGCTGGAGCAATCGATTCCATTCCTTCAGAGTTGACTCAGGCCTTTCAAAAACCAGAACCGCGAGCACAATCGAATCGGAAGAGGCCCAACGCGCCGCATCCCTGTCTATGACGAATCCCAACGACCCATCCATTACGTCGCCGAGCAACCAATCTCCGGCTTCGAAATTGAAAATTCACGGCAAATTTATCAGGGGTGCCAACCGTCTTGCTCAGAACGCTGGTAACATGAAAAAGAAGAACATGCCAAAAGTTGCTGTAAGTTACCTGAATCCGAAACTAATTTTGTCTTGAGTGACATTTTTTGTAACAAAATGATACTTTCAGGGTTTGTTCAACCGCCATTCCAGGCAAGCAGAGTCCGCCACCCAGACGCCCCACACTCCTGAGTATTCTCCACATCTATATGAAACGCAAGTCACAGCTCTTGCACAGCAAAAGCAACCGTATTCAAGTACATACCCGAATAGATACTCGAATTCAATGCCACATGACTATCAACAGCAGCAAACTAAACAGCCCCAATCGCAACCAGTAACCCAACCTGGAGGGCGCCGATCAATGACTTCGCAACACTATGCCCAGGACAACGTGCAGCCTAGTCGTAACAGCCAGCATACCAATTTACCACCTCTTACCACTGTCCTTGCCCATGCGACACCACCTGGGAATCCTCAGTCCTATTCAAACAACGCTCAACTGCCGTCTCACAACCCAATGTCCTTTATTCAGTTCCAGAACGGACATGTCCCCGCACAACGTGCTGCACGAACCCAGTCTCCCGATCCGGCTCAGCATCCCCTCGCCGACGTCGCAACCAAGTTTGCTGCTGGCTCCCCACCTCCAGAAGGTCCATCATTCCCAAACAAGATTCCACAAAATCGGAACTATAATAACCACACACCATCCCAATATATGGCAGGTTCCGGCAAACACATTGAGCCGGTTGAACTGCCGGTGCCAGTTCCCGGAGATGACTCGAGTGAAGAAATTGTCATGTCCAGCACGGCATATCCCGGGCAGGAATGGCATCCGGAATTCTACTTGGAGGATTAAATGCCCATGCCCAAGCATTGTTTTGTGAAAGATGTATATCTGCATTTTAATACCCATTCTCACGCAAAAGGGATCTTATTATTGTTATTTCTATTTTTTTTTTTCTTATTTTTCTTCAATATTCTTAAAATCTCCCTTTGTCTCTTGCAGCGCTCCTATCGGTATAGTGTTGACGCTGTAGATTCATTTCTATTTCCAATTACTATTTGTACATTCAACTACCTATCTAGATTTTGCTCTATCCCCCCCCCTCTTTCGTTTTGTAACCCATTTCCTTTATTTTTTTTATATATCTCGCCGATTGTCGGCTTGCCGCCTATCCCGAGCTAATTTCCTCTTGGAATCTATGTCGCTTGATGCGCAGCCATCCTCGTCTTATATTTATAGACACACACCTTCACCTATCGTGAGCCTCTTTTCCTATCCTCTCTGGTTTGTTTTTGCCCCAATGCAACACACTCCATGTACAGCCGAAAGTAAAATTTCCTTATCCCCTCGTCTGGCCACTAGGATACAATTAGTGCAATACTATTAATGTAACAACTAAGCTGTTAGCTCTGAAGTACCAATCAATAATTTCTCATACTAAATTCTATGTAATTTAATTTGTTGATATCTCTTTATTATCTTGTGTTTTCTGCTCTACACATTCTGCAATCTTGAAACTTTCTCATATTCACTGCAAATGTAATCACTATTCATTCTGAAATAAAAATATGATTTTTATAAATAATTTTCAATTCTTCAATGCTTTTTTTAATTAACTGATTGATTTTTTTTTATTAATTAGTATAAAAACAGATGTAAAGTAAAAATAATCTGTGAATAAATTTCTTGTAGGTATTTCATTTTTAAAGAATATTAAATTCAAATTTATAAAATCTTCTCATCATTTTTCAGTTGTCAATCTGTTTAATGATTGTGATAAATTAGCATTTATTAATAATTAACTTATGAAATCAACTCCTCTTCTGCATTCATTTGTTTCTGTCATTATGACTTTGTGTAACTCTCAATATTCTTCTACTCTATGCTCTGTGCTCATGTAGTCTTTAATGATTCTTTCATATAGCTCTTAATGTTCTTCCATTTCACACTCTGTGCTCATATAGTTTCTAACAATTCTTCTGTGTAACTCTTAACATTTTTCTGCTCTGTGCTTCACTGTGAGATGGGTTCTGATATTTTTCTATTTCAATCTCTTTTTTATAAAAACCCTCTTCATACAACCTTTCTTTCTGATCTCCTTTTTCTTTCTTTTCTTAATCAATTTGTAATCTGTATTTAGAATAGTGTTAGATTGTTAATTGAAGTATGTTTATTATATTATGAATTGATTCTTCTGTGTTTAAAATTTGAGTGTTTTATTATTAATCCTTACATTTGAGTGCATCATTTACAGATCTGAGTGTTTAGTCCTTATAAAAGATTTCTCATAAGCTCAAATGCTCTTATTATTAGTTATATAGATTATTGTGTCTAAGTGTTCAAAATATAATCAATTGTGTTCTACAAAGAGATCTAAGTGTTTATAAGCTATAATGCTGTGAATAGCATTCACAAAGAAGCTTGATAAGCTTAGCATTGTGACACTGTGAATAATGTCTGCAAGAGGTCTGAATGTCTATGAGTATTTCTTTTTTTTAGAATTATATATTTTTAAATACTGAAATGAACTATGAACAATTCTATGAACATTCACTGCATTCAAATGTGGTGAATAATAATCTAGATCTATAAAGCATCCTCCAGCAGCAAGCATTATAGATGAATGAATTGCAACAATGATTTATTGAAATGAGCACTTTTATATTCACCATTTCTTTTACATTTACATTTCATGAAAAGTCTTTGAGAGAGAAACTCTCAATTCTCAACAAATATGAGAGAGATCTAGCACTCTATCTTGTGTGGAAGTTAAAAATGAATATCAAATTGAACATCAATGAATGAGCAATAGACTCGCTATCCAATCAAGTATGGTATATTCATAGCAGATTGAATGGCGATGTGTTAATGAAATTTCAACCCTGAATGAGCCATTATTGAGACAATTAATGTATGTCAGAGTTAGTTTTCTGACAATTCAATTCTCTTTTTTTTTTGATTCTACATTTCAAATCAAGATGCTGAATTGATTTAATGAGATTTATTAAAGAAACATTATATTGACAACTTATCTTTCTGAATTCAATTGCAAGCTTCTAGAAGCAGATGAGCAGAACTGAAATAATGTCATCAAAATCAATATATTGTTTAAGAATTTGAACTTTCAATTGCATAACTGAAGTGTAGAGCATCTAAAGTTTTCAATATACAGTGAATTTTATACTGATCTTTATTTATTAAACAATAATCTGTCTCAGTTCCACACATTTTAATATTGTAAAGAATTTTATTAAACAAATATATACACTCTGAATCACTCTGCAACACCTTTTATCTCTGAATTAGAATTAATGAATTGAATCTGATATGTGAATGCAAATTATCTGAGAGTTCTTAATACTTCAGAGAAAGACATCACTGACTGAATTATCAGAGAAGTCTGCATACATTGTGATAAGTTAGAGCACTTCACAAATCAATGTCTGAATGCAATCACTTTAAATAAACCCCTCACATATGTGAATACTGTGTCGTATGTGAACAAGCAAGAACAGGGAAAAGAAGAGCTTTTACTTTAAAACATAAATAAGAGCTCAAGAAATAAAAAGCTATATGGTGTACACCGTTCAATTGGTAGGATAATTCATGTCTGAGTTTTTTTAATTTAGAAGGGTGGGCGAACGCCCCTATATATATACGTAGTCATCCCGTCAGCGATCCAATCCAGAGGAAGGAGCGATCGCAGCATACGGGAAGAATAGGAGGAATAATAATGCAGGGGCGGAAGGAGCAGGGCGGAAGGGAGACTAGGGGCGGAACGCCACAATTAAATTTGAATTTAAATCATCAATGAATTTCTCTGCCATCTTCTCAAACTTGTGTCTAATGTCAGTATAAAAGAAATAGAGAAAAAAGAAATAAAAAAAGAACTTCAAGATCAAGATATGATTGTACAGTATATAACAATGTTACTTTCTATTTGAAAAGAGAATGTTGAAAGAAGTTCCATTCTAATAATATTTATTAATAGATTACATAAATTACACTAAAACACATCAATACAGTTGATGCCTCATATTATCCAGTAGTTTCCATGTATTTAATACACTAATGTACACACTAAAAAATACACTAATTGTGTCCTAGCGGCCAGACGAGGGGATAGCCTGGTGCTCTGCTCCTGGATTTCCCCACTCTTTTCCCCCCTCGGTTAGGAATTGATCGCTCGGAAAGCCATATTACTGGTTTCGATTTGCTGTTGCCACCACTTGCCCACAACTGCCACTTATGGTACGTCAGTGTTGGTCATGAATCACTAGTATAACCTGCACTGCAGATTCTTCTTCTTCTGACTCTGAACTTCTTTCGAAGAGTCAGTCAAGCGATATGAAAAAGGGAGAAACGAAATGATATATGATCAGCTGCGGGAAATGGAAGCAAGGGATTGATTGATTGATGGGTAGATTGAGAAATATAATATAATAGTCATCGATGTAACTCCGTAATCTGGACGTTACCCGTCATAAACGCGGACTAGCGCACCTGTTTTGGGCAAAGTGGCTGTGCCACTCAGCCGAGAACTTTGCCCCAGAAAAAAAGCCGCAGATAACTCGGCCAAAACCGGTATCCCTGCAAGCGGAACAACTCGGATATTTGGGGATCTGCTGGGTGAAGTAGTAACTGTGTAGAGATCAAATTTCTACAGTTCAATTCCTTTCTATGTACAGCAGTCAAAAATAGCAAAAATGCTCCTGCGTCCCTATAGGATGATGACACAACGCAATCAAGACTGTGATATTTTGTGGGGCATACATAGGATTTGATATCGAGATATATTTGAGAAAAACTGTGTCTTTAACTCGTATTTTTCAACCGCACATATCTATCGTCAACGTTGCTAACCACAGGGGAAGGGGGGGGAGAAGACCGGGAAGGAAAGGGGTTGTTCTACGTTTTCACAACATCTATGTCGTTTCTAGTACAAAACATGAAAAAAAAAAAGGACAAGGCATTGCTGCTGGATTCTGGTGCGCCAGATAAAATGAGTAATAATGAGGAAGAAGAAGAAAAGAAAAAGAGAGTTTGGACGAGATTTGCTTGCAAAGGCCCGGGGGGGGAGGGGGAGGGAATGGAGAAAAATGATGATAGAAAAGAAAAACACGCTCAAAAATATTCAGCAGTGCACGTCCTCGATCGGCTCCTCTGGGATCTATTTAAGGTAAACGCTCAAGAACATAGCGCGCAAGGCTGAGGTGGGATCGGCAAAAAGGCACTGATGGGTTAAGAGCAGCTCGCGCATGCGTATGCGCTGATGCGCTGATGCGCCGATGGATGGGTTGATTGATATTGGGACAATCGCCTTCCCAAACGCGCTTTTAATTGAGGATGAGGGCGGGGTTTCGAGCCAAAGCCGGCTAGCATACGTAGGACAAAAGTCGTTACGACGAGATCGCGAAAAATTACCAGAGCCACCCGCGGGGCTGTTTAATGTTCTGCAGTCGCTCGTGGATGGCCCTTAGTTCCTCGGTGCGGTTTTTCTCACTCTGTTTCATTAAGGAGATGTGGGCATCTCTCATCTCCTCGAAGTCCTTTTCGAGTTTGTTGTGCCAGGGGTAAAGGATGAAGACTTGGAAACAGAGGGCGGAGGACCCGATGATGAAGTTGGTTAGGGAAAAGCCTCGTGTGATCAGCATGGTTGTAGTTTGATTGAGCGTGTCGGCCGTGCGGAATGGCTAAGGTACTATTTCTTCCCCCTGCGTTGTTGTTATTCAGTGGGATTTTGTGGGAGGAAAGGAGTGAAGGGATCGAAGAGATCCCAGCTTGGTAGAAGTAAAAAGATGTACTGGACGTACCTTTGCTGGGATTCGGTGAGCGTGAAATATTGCAAAAGTGCGTAGGGCAGAGTTGACAGCTCGATAATTTGAAAAGTTAGGTAGTTAAGTAGCCGGGATGGTTAGGATTAGTTAGTGTTAGGCCACTGGACGAACCAATCCTTACTAGCCACTAGATCCATGGATGGATCATGGCAACCAACCTCTCTCAGGTTGGACTATATATATTTTCAGATAAAAATTATATCAATCAACAGAAAATTGAAAAATTGATCTCTTAAGATGGAATAGAAATAGTCTATATATATGATATAATGAAGAAGTTCTATCTCAAAGATTATATCTTGAGCAAATCATTTCTGTGTTTACAGTAAGTGAAAACTTTTTTTTTCACAGATGCTCTGTGCAGAGTTTGTTTGAGATTATCAATTTAAGATCAGTGTAAGTTCTCTGATTGCTTTGCAGAAGGCCTCCAGTGCAAGTTCTGCCAATGCACTATGACACTTAGAAGTTATAGGATCGAGTTCAAACTGAAGTGCCTTAGTTATTGAAACAACATGTTCGCTATGATAAGAACTGGGATGGGCTTGTAAAAGCGATCAGTGGACTCGCACTTTCTTGCTCTTCAGCGCAGGTAGCCAGCAAAACACCGTGAAAACTTTAGTCTCAGTTTGTCATTCACGGGTTGAATAAGCTAGTCAAAAAATGAAATGAAATGAAATGAAATGATGACTTAAATCTAACTAAAATACAGCTAACTGGTTTATCCAGCCATCAAGTCGTCACATCGTTATATCTCCCAAATGGTTGACCCATCCACTTCCACTGTCGCCTGTTCTAAGTCTCGAAGAGTCTGATCTATATATTCAGCAGCGCCACTGAGTTTGAGGATAAGTGAGATTGCACGATGAATGCTGAGAAGCCTAGGAGACGGCGGGTTAATTGTACGGTTGGAACTGAGCATCAGGGTGCGAGTGACAGGGAAGAAAGGATCACGTAGAAAACGGCCCTCGGCAGAATGAATCCTATATTCATAGGCTCTGCCCGTCAGCTCAAAATATATCTGGAATTCACCAAAGAACCGATGATTATCAAGTGTTAATGTGACAGTGTTCAATGGGCTGTTGATCTTTGGGCCATCGATGAGGTGAGCGACGCCAGGATCAAACATGTCCAGAACCCGGAGTACATTCTTTAAAATCTAGACACAGCAGGGTTCATTCATACCAGATCTTCATCCCCAGAAGCAACTTTTGTGAGGCAATGAGACAATATATGGGCGACTTCCAGATACTGGAAGTTATCACATTGCTCTGTTTCCAGGAGCTTTCTATCACCATCCATGCAATTTTTGTCCCTTGCAAGACGCATTCTAACTTCTGTTATGTCAAATTTCCAGGTCACAACACATCAGTGGTGATCACAGACAAGGCAATTGTGTCTCAAGACAGATATGCACTGTTTCATGCCTGTGGCAATCGATGCTTGTATTGTGGATAATGAAATGGATGTTGAGTATGGTGTCTTGACAGATGAGGCTCTAACTGAATTGTCTGAGTTAGAAGATGATTGTAAGTAGAGGACACCACAAACACACATGGAAGAAAGAACTGCGTAACCATATAGTTAGTCCACAAACTCTTCTAAAGCACCCCTCACACCCACACCACTTCACATAGCTGGCTCTCAGGAACTGAAATCCTCAAAGTATGACAAAGCCAACATAATATTAGACATAACACCAGCCAAATTCTCATGTAGGATTGTGAAAAAAAAAAGAGTTAAGAATGACACTTTTGAAAGATCTAGTCAAGCGTGGCGTATATCAAGTTCGCAGGCTATAACCCCATTCTGTTGCTCATTCAAGGCCATAGTCCTTGATGAATATATCAAGGAGACACCTTGCGGAATCAGATTGCTGTAGACTCAGTGAGAAGGATTCTGAAAAATCCAAAATGCTCTCAAGAGATGACTGATGCCTGTGCGACCACATTGTTGCTTGGATAGGGACAGGTGCGCGCTGGAGGTTCAGAGTGCTCATCTATGTCGGAGTATTTAAAATTCCCACAACTCGAACTGATTCATCATACGATTCAGACATCATACGATTCAGAGCAAATCACTCAATAGATCTGTCGCTGGCTGCAGCAAACGAACCATAACTCGCATCCGTCGCAACCTGGAGGCATTCGGAGATGTTAGTGCAACTCGCAATGGTGTCAGACGCCCGCGAAGTATCACCCAACCCATGTTTGAAGTCCTTTGTGAACACTTAAAGGAGAAAACCGACTCTATATCAGGACGAGATGGCAGTTTTCCTATGAGACGAATTTGAGAACCATGTCGCAATACAGAGCATAAGCACATCCGTTGTTGAAGCAGGAAGTTCGGCTGAGACAAGAGGACAGGTTTTCGGTGAAAACTAGCTAGTTCTCCTCTTGGTTTATTTAACACTGGTCCAGGTTTCCAAATTTCACCGAGATCAATGTTATCAGATATTGCCCACCTACAGTCAAAAATATACCCTGACTTGTGATTTATTCCAGTGTTCCATAAAACTTCATTTTTGGATTGACAACTTTGAGTAATGGGAATTGCCATATAAATTTGATCTTATCCACCTGAATTGGAAGGTTCAAAAGAACTGTGCTTGAATACATAAGCTAGAGATATGAATATAAAAATTCAGATATATCAAGAGACAGAAGATATAATATATCTATCACTTCTGATGATACAGGATTATTAGGGTTTAAATCTAAAAATACTAACAGCAATGATGTTTTTTCCCGGATGCTTTGTGAAGAATTTGTTGGGAATTCTATATATGGATTACTTTTATCCTCTTTTCGGCCGGGAAAAAACCTTCAGTGATGCAAGCCAAGTTGACTGATAGAATTCCGTATTTGTTTGCACCGGAAATGTGTTCATCACCGACAGTGGTCCTGCTGGGATGGAGATATTTCGCTCCTCAACTTGAAATGAGGCCCATTGTCGGTGTACCGGTTTCCATGGAGCGGCCTCAGGGATCGGAGTTGATCTCAGGAAGCGAACCACCCAAGCGTCGAGGAATGGAATTACTAACCAGCTGAAAATTCTATGTCGATGTCTGAGCTGTCTCTTATAATCTCACGCGTAGCCGCTGAGATCCGTTCGCTGAGCTGAAGGCGAGAAGCATTAACAGACCTCATCATGGCTAGTATCTTGCTGGAGGTTGTTGATATCAGGCTGATTGGCGAGCGCAAATGGCCGGTGAGCAAGAGAATCATTGACGATATCTACTCGTAGGTAATACAGACTCGTTTATCAATCCTCTGTCACGTCAGAGGATTTAGATTGAAAACTTAAAAAAAAAAACCGTGCTTCATCGAGTCCAAATTTCTCCACCATACAAGGATCGGTCAGTCCGTCCGATGCCGCCGTGTCCCGGATGCTGGAACTCAAGCTTACCCCCGTCCTTCTTTGGACTTTTGCCCAATCAACTTGCATAAATTACCGAAGCATGGAGCTAAAGTTACCCGTTCGTTTCTCGAAGAGGAAGAAAAGATTAATTAGGGATTGAGGAGTTGCTCAGTCAATACACATAGCACTCACTTACAATAATACGATATCGCGGATGCTGGACGCTGAACATACTGAGGGGTGAGCTGAAAGGTATTATGAAATTCTCTACAGATCTGTATAGAGTACTCTAGCTAATGTTAGACTCTTTGAGGATTCTAGTATCTGAAAATATCTGTGATCATTATAACAACGCCCCAAATCACTCTGAGTGTACCAACAAAGATGCATCTCCGTATACATTGCAGGCTTCTATTACAATGAATAGTTACCAAAAATGAACTCCTAACCCATCAGCTAAAATAAAAGATCACACACTAGAGCAGCTGACAAGCTTTCAGGAGCCTGAAGCCAAGGCACAGTTCGGCCCCCTTGAAGATCTATACATCAGAGGCCCAAGGTGCATGAGACGGGGGAGATATCGTTCTTCTGTATGGAATGATGTGTATCCACTATTCCTGTAGTTAAAATTTAGTGACCCTTGGCTGTGTGTAATTATGCAGGAACTGTTTGTAATAACTAATTCAATCCTTGTTTCACCAAATAAATTAAGGCATTCAACATCCGCATGCTGTGCTGCTAATGAGCGACGAACTGGACGGCCAGCGAAGATGCTAAATTTCGTAATTTGGAGAAATGTGTCGGATGATGGAGGTACTGCAAGAAAAGTCTCCGGAGCTGAGGGAATGTCCATCTACAATTAATTACCAGCAAATAAAAAAGGAAAAGTTCACCTACATTCGCTGCAGCTTTCTTTTCTTTTATTTCTCAAAAATCCGGATAAAATCCACGGCTTGTTACACCTCTCATTTGGCCAGCACACCACAAAACAACAATTCTTCGTATATGTTGAAAGGCACAATGCACCAGCCCGCCAAGCACTTCAGCGCTGGCCCCCTGTTGCTCAGCTTGCTGGCAATCCTGGCTCTCCTGATGTCTCCCGTCATAGCAGCAGCCCCAAAGCCATCAATCGATTCTTCGGGCTGTGGCGGCTGTAAACCCCAAGTTCCCATCACGCATTACACTGCGCAGCAGGTCGTCAAGCAGCTCGGCCTCATCCCCAACGTCGAAAAGGGTTACTATGTCGAAAGCTTCCGGGATCCGGCCTCCGTCAACAACCGTTCTGCCAGCACTGCCATATACTACCTCCTCGAGGGATCTGCCGGTCCATCCCACTGGCACCGTATCGACGTTCCGGAGGTCTGGCATTATTATGCAGGCGCATCCTTAAAGATGTCTCTGTCGCACAACGATGGCAAGCCGGTGAAGGAAGTGGCGCTCGGGCCGAACATTTTCAACTGCGAGAAGCCGCAAGTGGTGGTGGGCAAGTGGGAGTGGCAGAGCGCACAGAGCTTGGGAGACTGGACACTTGTGGGGACAACTGGTAAGGAAACACCCTCTCGTTCTTGATGGCAAGTGTTCTGTCTGACAAAACCGCCAGTCGCTCCAGGATTTGACCCGAAGGGCTTCGAGATACCGGCAGAGGGTTGGCAGCCCAAGGGGGCGTGAGACGCTGCGTCGTTGCCCCGTGTGGACTCTGCTGGGAACTAGGTACGAGTGCGCATGGCACTGCCATCATTCACTCTAGAGCCGCCAAATGTACTGTACATACATGTATATATTTGCATATCAGAAATGTGTTTAATCTCAACTGCGCGAAGAAGTTTTTTTTTGTTTCCCTTTCTCCGTAAAAATTCCATGTAAACACACCATCCGTGGCGGATAGAAATACTTCCTTGATATTTTTGTTGTGCAGCCCAGAATATAAATTTCCGTGCATGAGAGGAGAGCATGTGACTGGTATTTTTTCAATCCAGCTGCTGGTGGCCTCATCGCCAGGCTCAGAGCATCAGGCTTCAATTCGCATACCTCGTGAGAGACTGGTTTCATGCCATAGCTGGTCTGGGTTATCTCCTCGGCTACCAGGAGCTATGAGTCTTTGCCATCAATCCGGTTGGGATAGCTCAAATTTATTATCATAAGTAGAAATGCCAAAATTATAGGAAGAGTAAAGGGACACCCCACCCACTTTTTTTTTTAAGGAAAAAAAAAAAAAATTGCCGGGAAGAAAAGGGAAGTAATCAAAGTGATTAAATAAACAATTTTTTGCATGAAATCTACATTAAACCGTGATGAAGGGAAAGGATAAACTTTGGGACTCAGCGCCATCAAGCCAAGAAGGAAAAAAGGAGACAAGAGAACCACTAGAAAACCTCGTATCTTCTCAGAAACGACGAATATCTTACGAAATAAACAGCTCTGCTAGGTAAGTTAGATTAGGAATGGTTGGTTTCGGACACAGGTATCTACAGTCTCGTGTGAGGACGAGTTGTCAAAATACCATTTCCTCCCTACTATCATTTACCCTTTTGTTTTCCCTCATACTCCGCTCATGCTAGAATTGTTGTCCCTACAGGTTTCCTTCCACTCTATGCCCCCCTTGGACACAGATTCGATATCTCGAGACAGGACGGAGCGGACATATTCGGCTGTTGTGAGTCTTGTATGTATGTGATGTTTTAGGGTTACACATGATGGATGGGGAGAAAATGGAAAATGGGTGAAATTAAGAAGAAATCTCTGGGTTTCCCCCCCTTGTATGCCCCTCGATATATTATTTCTAGAAAAGAAAATCCCCACGCCGCATACCCATGCCGTACGAGGCGGGACAGATAAATCAAGGAGAGTGAAGTAAGAAAAGGAAGAGGAGGCGGGGAAGGGAAGGAAAAAGAAAAGGACCCAACTTTGGGAAACATAGTTAATAGACGAAATGCACTTGTGAGAAATAACTCTTTACCAAGCCTAATAAACAGAGATGGTAGGTAGGGAAAGGGAAAGGAAGTTTGAAATGGAACGAGATAGACAATTACAAGAGAAACGGCAAATAGATTTCTTCATGATCGAAAGGAAAGGAAAACGAAAACGAAAAAGAACCATATCTGGAGAATAGGGGGACAAGTGGCGAGCAGCGTTTTTGAAAAACGTAGTGGGTAGACGAGGAAGAAACACCTTCAAGCTAGCTAGCCAAAATAAAAAGAAAGTAAAAAGAAAACCCATGAGAAAAAACTCGGCCAAGCTGATAGATGATTTCTTTTGGTTTCATCAGAAAGAAAGAAGCGCCAGAGACAAAGGAGGTAGACACATATCCCGGTTCATACATATTCGTTGGTGAAAAGCATGTGGACAAGATAAGAGGTGATCAAGGAAAGAAAGAAGGCGAACAATGGAATACCCGAACCTGTAGAGCAATGGTACATAGCGCGCCGGATTAAGATAAGCTGGGCTGGGCTGGACCCAGGGTGTTTAGCTGGAGGCTTGAAAAGGGGGAAAGCTACGTTGCATCATGTATAAGGTGTATGAGGTTCGTGATTTTGTGTGTTTCAAACGACTTTTCGTATCTAATGCCATAGAGTAGGTTAAAGAAAATGGACATTTTTTTAGCCGCGGGTCTGGTTTCCGCGTCGGTTGTTGCGCTGCTTGCTGCTCACGGTGCTCCAGCCCTCCTCCTCCGGCTCCGCAGGGACAGGGGAAACTGCAGGATCCGAAACGGCAGCTTTCGGTTGCTGGGCTTTTGCCTGACCCTGAGGTCCCCTAGGTGGTGCATGGCCGTGCGAAGGGCCGCGAGACCTGGGAGCACCATTTCGCCAGTTCCCATTCGTTTTGCTAGGTACTTGCTGACGAGCCTGCTCTCTTGGCTGCTCCTTGGGGGACTCGGATTTCTCACCCGAAGTTCCTGCTTCTGTGGATCCCTCAACCGCCGGAGTCTCTTCCGTATTTCCAGACCTACGAAGAATCTCAATATTCTTTCCGGCCTGTGGGGCGCCAGCATCATCCTCTTTAGAGCCATTTGCGATGGTAGCATTGAGATTTTCAGTCTTAGAAGCCTCCTGCTCTTTTGCCTGCTGGTCTTGTTCCTTGGCAGCTTTTTGTTTCTCAGCCTTCTCAGCCTTCTCAGCCTTTGCCTTTTCCTCTGCTTCTCTTTTTTGTCGCAATGCTAGTTGACGTTTCTCCTCGACCTCTCGCTCCCTGGCGGAAGTATCAATGGGTCTTGCTCCACCGAAAGGACTCGACTTGGAGTCACCAGGGGTAGTTGGGGATGCGGGTTCAGCTTCCACTGTTCTTTTTTGTAGATTGAGCTTGGGTCGCTGTGCAGGTGCGGGTTGCGCTGCTGTTGGAGCAACTTCAGGAGCGGAGGGAGTTTGTTTGGGAGGGGGGGCATCTGGTCGCATCCTTGCCCTCCATTGATTATCCAGTTCAGGAGCGGTTGGTGCCCTTTCCACCGGTCGTTCGTGGAAATCACGGCGGGGTGGTCTCGAGCCATCTTGCGAACGAGCCTCTCCCCAAGCGGGGGATGCTCTGCGAAACTGTGGTCCATCCTTACTCCTCGGGCGGCCACCTTCTCTAGCAAGGGATGCGGTGGGGAGAGATGGAGAGAGGGGTCCCTTGCGTTCCCAATTTCCATAATCTCGAACTTTACCGTCTGCAGGCTCAAACGGACGTCTTCCGGGGCGGTCTCCCCCGGCATCACTCATGGAATCCTGGCCTCTCGGTCCGAAACCCGCACGATCAGAAACTCGGCGTTGCGAAGGCGCATCTGGGAGGGGTCCTTTACGGGACCAATCGCTGTAGTCTCTCGTATCCTGTCTCTCCTTGGCTGATTGATTGTTAGTAAAGTCTGGTTATATCGCGAGGTAGGTGGTACTAGACATACGAGGTTCCGCGACGCTAACTCTGATATTCCTTCCCTGGAGGAGAGTTCCTTGAAACGAGAGGGCCTTCTTCAAGCCCTCAAGAGTAGCGAATTCCACATAACCGAAGCCCTTCGGAGCTCTAGTCATTTTATCCTCTACAATTCGCACGTTCGTTACTTCGCAGTCCGCAAAGAGGTCCGAAATGTCGGCTTGTGTTGCCTCAAAGGACAGATTCCCAATGTGGGCGGTATATGGAGGTTGAGTGGGCAGGGGAAGCTCCTCCCTCACGGAGTACCCACGATGATCACGTTCTTTGACGAACAAACGTATTAGTTGCCAGAATCTCAAAAATGGGACACCTTGAGCCAATTTATCTACCTACCATTACCTCCTGTATCGTTGCCATATCCACCTACCGTACGTCGTTCGCCGCCATAACTAGAACGAGGTTCCGGGACTGCCGGCTCTTAGCTACACATTCTCACTAATGTGGCCTTTTCCAAAGGCTGTCATCCAAAATAAAGGGCTAGGTAGGGGATATCATTTTTTTTTTTTTTTCATACCGGCTAAATGGGAAGATAAAATCAGCATCTACCAGTCAACGAAACAATTGAACTAAACATCGCGACTTACCAGGTAGAGGGAATTGATCCATCTCATCAGCCCAAGAGCCAAAATCTGCTCTACGGTTAGTATTCCGTAAGTCAGAAATTACTAGGATGTAGAGGCCACATACTCTCATCGGCCAAGAAGGTCCCAACGGACATCTTCTGCGCTTTGGGTTTTGCGGGAGCTGCCAGCGAACGAATTAGCCATTATTGCAAGACTTATTGATGCCATCCACTATCGGTATTATAATGGCGATAACTGTTGTCTGAGGGATACCAACCCATGATGGCGATTTGGGTTAACGAAACGCGCAAAGATATGTGCGCGTCTCTCTGGAGGGCGGAAAAAGCTGAAAGATCAGAGAATATTTCAGCGATGAGGAAGAGAATCCGATGGAGAATCACTGAGGCAATGATTAGATCCGGATAGGGTGGTGTTGTCTGGTCGAAATGCGGCCTCGTCGTGTGAAGACACAGAGGGGAAAATTGGACTGGATCTTTTGGAAGGATAAATTTTAGTGACGACGCTAAGGAAAAAAGTCAGCCTCAGTGCGTTAAGCGGGAGAGCCGAGCTATGCAAACTTCATTCCAACACCAGCAACTCCTGTTGGATGCAACAAAATTTGCGCTTCGTATTCATCTCAGTGCCATGACTTTTATCATGGCTGGCTGGGTGTAATCATTTATTTGATGCTTAATTGAGTATTTGCTGCTTTGAAGGAAAACGAACCTAGGTCGTTCAAACTGGTGAACTTGAAAAAAAAAAAGTCTCGGAATAAACCTATAAAAGTCAACATCCGACAGGAAATCCCCAAGAAGCCGATATATAATACGGGTTTCAGTGTTCCGTGTGCTATGCTCATGCGTTGCAATGTCTGTCTATGCCCTAGCTAACAACCTTTTTCATTTCCCGCAGATTTTATCGAACACTCGATCTGGAACACAAATGCTTCTTTATCCCAGCGTGATTTCGCTAAATATATGGGCCACATTCCCATTCCACCTGCAGGGAGACAGCTTCCGCCCCCTAAATTTGATGGAATCGTTTATTCCCAACGTATATATATGAAGAAATGGGAGTTGATATGAAACGGAAATATGCCGCCTAGAAGTCCAACTGGACTGGTGGCGCCTACATTTGGCCTCATACAATGTAACGGCGCATGGGAAATTTAAACTGCTGCTTGCTGGAAGTGGGGAAATCGAATGGAAATTATATCCGGAGACAGCCACTGGCAAATTGGCCTGGCATTGACCGAGGCTTGTTGTACACTCTCGCTCCGCCATCTTCCTGTATCTTCCAACGCCGCGAAGATAAAATTGTATGGCTGGGCAAGCCATAATGCACCATCACAATAGGCCCTTTTTCGGAGACAAGACGGATCGAAAGGTGTCCAATGCTATTTTCGCTGGTAATTTGGGTTTGTCCAGAGACCAAATGCCCTGGATGCGTATGTGCACAAGAGAGCGCCTTTTTCTCTTCCATGAAAACGGATACTTATGCCTTGGACCAATGTAGACAACCTACTTCGGGAAAATGGCCCGGACCTTTGTCGTCTGCGGGGTAACACATTTATTTGGTCGGGTTCGTGATATGGTTTTGGGTAGTTCAATTCTCTGAAGGCAGTGATCTGTGCATACTAGTTACCCACGGATGTATCGTTCATTATACCCAAAATAGATTTACTACGTCCTAAAAATATTATACTATTTGATAATGAATAGAGATGATAATTAAAAACATGCAGGTTCACGCGTTCCTTTATTTAACACAACAATTTTTATCCCCCTTGGGGAAAATAAAGACAAAAAGTGAAAAAAATTTCCTCAGGCTATCCAGCCAGGTGATTGGTCGAGATTCAATCAAGTGTTCGATCACGTGATTATTTCCCATATCAAAAACTCCATTCGCCTGAGAACGACTTCTCTCACACGTCCCAAAACAAAAAGGGCCAGCATCATTATTTGATCTCATGCTCTGCCAAACATACGCCACATACGGCTGATACGGCTGACTTCGGGGAGTCGAAGTTGAGAGGATGAGTGGGATGGGTGGGAACATCCGCTGTGATCAGAGTGATCAGGCACAGAATGTGTGGACAGTCATGCCCGCTCTGAAAGTTGGGGCATTCAGTGGTTGGTGAAACAATTTTCCCTTTTGTCCTTTTCAATGTTGTTGTGTCATTCATTGTTTCTATACTTTTTTTTGGGGTTGTTTTTCAATACCGCGAAAAGGAAGCGGTATTTTTATTGCATGCTTTGCCCCATAGATATTTGATTTATGATTTTATTACTCTTCTCGCCGAATTTCGCATGTCCGCATGTTCGCTTTGCTATTCTAAATTCCAACCTTACATATGCAGGTGTCTCTGGCCTCATATTTGGCGGGATTACGGGCGTCTTACGCTCACCGAACCCGGCGATCCATTCAATCGCAGCTGGTATCCATTGGTTTGCCTTTGGAACCTCGTCATGGTGTAAGGGACTTTATTTTCACCTTCATTTAAATTGTTCTATAACTCAAGGTATCGAAATTTGTGTAGGGCTTCGGAGTAATCTCCTCAGAGTTCAATTTAACGACAAACCAACAGCAGGGCAACGCGCGTTTGCAAGCTCAGTTTCTAGCGGGTTATCAGGAGGAGCAATTGCGTTTTCTATCCGTAAGTTAGGGTCGTCAACAAAAAAAAAAAAAAAAAAAAAATTGAAAAAAAAAAAAAAAAATGAAAAGAAAAGAAAAGAAAAAATAATTGATGGGCCTGCGTTTTACCTCTGACGATGTGATATATATATAGACCGACGATTTATGCCTGGAGCGGTGATATTTGGAATAGCAGGCTTCCTCGGACAGAAGTCATATGATGTCATTGATAGATGGCAATTATCAAGGGATCGAACTGCACCTCAGAAACCCTTGGTCCAGCGTATGTTGGAGTCCAAATGGATGCTCTTGAGACCGTTACCGGATGAGGAGTATATAGAGATGCTGAACGAGAAACTGCTGGCTGTTGATGCAGAGATTGCGGTTATTGATGACAAGATCGCCGCCTTGAGGACTCAGGAGGCTGGATGCATCGTGAGATGAATTCCTATGTTGTATTCTATGACGAGTTCATTTACAATAAAACAATGTCGGACCTTTTTGTCCTATGTTATAAAGTATGTACAATACCTGATAAGATATGACACTAGCTCAAACCGACATTGTAAGCTACACGTTGTCCTATAGATGTGTTTGCGGGGGTAGACTCTGCAGATAAAATCGAAGACTTGATGGCCAAAAACCAGGCACGATCATGATGTATGCACACAGAGTACTCCGTATAATTTCCAGGATTCCTTCAGAAAATTCAGCCATTGCTGCACCTGGTGGAGGAGGCGTATGCCTGTCAGCGTCTGGGCTCTCCCAAGCCCAACACTAGACTATGGCGGACAAAAAAGCAAGTTATTCGGTGACGGGCCAGTATTCCAAAACGGCAGATGTCTTCCCAAGGAATATTTGGTATCAAGCAAACCATGGTTCTGGGCAGCTAACTCTATCCCGTGCCTTGTTAGTGGCTGGCCTGGTGCGCTCACCAAGGATCTGTTGTGACTAACTGTTCACCGCGCTCAGTAACTCCGTAGCCGGCGGAGCTCCAACCAACAAGAGCCGCAGGAGGCTCGCACGACGACGGCTCGCTACAGGAGCGGACAGAGGCCAACCACGCAGCTGCCAACCCGTCGATTTCTGGAATGCTTCTAACCATCACTAGCTTTGCTATCTCAACCTTTGACGTTTCAGTTCGCCCGTGTTACCTCGTTGAGAGACTTCCTTGTCGTCGTTTTCGACTCCTGTTTCGCAAGGACGCCGACGATGAACTTGCTCATCTCCAAACATCTAGCCAACCATCGTCGAGCTAGTGGTAACCAACACTTTTCCTTTGTTACCAGAGTCGCCTCCTCGCGACGTGCACTATCCCCTCCCCCCCTTGTAGCCCGGGTTTATCGTGTGGGCCGGGTTTGGGCTAACTATGTGAGCTTGATTACTGTACATTACTTTGGTACTGACGCCCTTTTTCTTTTTTTCCGCCCATACTTCATGCTAGGCTCGAGGTTTCTGATCTAGATAACCTTCCGTTCCCCCCAAACCCCGCCCCCTCGATGTCATGCCAAAAAAGCTTTTGTCCAACAGACTCAAGCCTGTCGCAAGGTGCTGTTCCACTTGTGATCCGTCATGACGATCTGGAGTCCGACCACCGTCTTCGTAGCCCTGCTCCTTCTCTACCTCCTTTCCTTCATCCTCTTCGCCATCATCCGGATAGCGACCGGCATCTCCATACAACGCATTGGCTACTTCTCTCTTCGCCGCATTGCCTACTCGCCGAAGGAAGGGGTTGAAATAAGCATCCGCGTGCTGGGTTTATCTTTCCATCGACCGTCGTTTGCGCAGCCGACATGGGTCAGTTTGAAGTTGAAGGAACTGGCTGTGATTATCGATGCCCAAGCTCTTAGTAGTGGCAGCCATGATGGAACACAGACCTCCCAGAGCGAGGACTCAGATACTTCGGAGAAGGATGATGTATTCGATGAAGGTTTTCAATCCAGATCTGGGCCTGGGCACAAGACGCGGAGCAAGTCGTGGAAACGATTGACCAGAGTTAAAGGAATGGATCAAGCGTCTACATAGCCCGAATACAATGGCTGGCTATAGTGGATGTTGTGGCCTCAGATGCAACTCTCAAGGTCGTGGATGCCGGAGAGATCCATGTCGGAGGGCTCACAATGGCTGTTGACACAAGAAAGAAAATGATGGCAAGGGGGAAGCTATTTCGGCATAAGAAGGACCCGCACGGGGACCAGCGACCTGCGGAATGGATTTTTAATGTCCGGAATATTTTACTTGCTGCCAATGGATGCGAGCCTGTGGAAATCGTGGATAATATTGGCCTGAATATTCACGGCCTTCTCCATAAGGATTTAGAAGGTCTAAGGGATGTTTCCATTGCCATTAAAGCGGGGAGATTACATGTTCCGTACGATGACCTAATGAAACTGGCGACGAGTGTGAAGAAATCTTTCCCTGTTGCAAAGAATGCTGCTGGTGAGCCAACAGATAACGGGATATCCTTTGCGGATATCGTTGAGGAGCTCGATAAACCAGGTAGCCGTGAAGGATCGATCGTGCAGACCGTTGCTGATTCGAGGGAATTCATCAGTTCATTATTGCGTGGAATACAAGAAATCCAGGTGGCATTGAGCTTTTTCCGCCTATCTCAGGTTGTCCAGAGCATACATCGCAGTAGGCCGCTCTATCTCAACATCGTCACTCACGAAATTGGGATTGACTTTCACCGGATGGATCCCAACCGCCCGGCCCATCGCATGTACTTTCAGCGAGATGACATAGCCCACCAAGCTCTGCTTGCCGCTATTTCATTGTCTGTTTCACTCGACGACAATATGGGAGAAACAGATAAGATCCTTTATATCCCTATGGCTACAACTACCATTAAGACCACTTCGCTCTCCAAGACTGTATCGTACTCCGAGAATAGGGGTGTTGCTGAACGGAACACCAATGTTCTCTTCGCCAATCTTGTCGTGACATCTCCTTCCATTGATCTTGAACCAAAACACTTGTCCCAAATACTCTATATTCTGCAAAAGAGGAAACCGCGCTCCCAACGGAAGGTTCGAAACAATCACATCCTCATTTCCCGTCTTTTACCCAAAGCGAGTATCAAATTATCAGTTCATGAACCTGTGCTTCGATTTGTTCTTCCTCTTCCTGAGACCGGGCAGGATCATAGTTACAATTTGCTCATTTCCTCCATATCTTCCATCTCCTTAGATATCGAATCGTCACATTCTGCGGAAGAAGGAGTCCACTACTCTTTGTCTTCGATATACCGGGTGGCCGCGCACCAACTTTATTACCAAACCTTTTCTGGATCAAAATATCGTCTATTAAATACTGAATCGATGGAGGTGAGGATCCACCTCAACGCAACACCGGAAGTTTGTGTCGTCGCATCCGGGAGTTTAAACACATTTTCCATCCATCTGATTAGTGGGCAAGTTTCTCGTGGTGTACATCAGGTGGTCGACCAGTTCCATTCACATATCCAACTGACAAAGTTGCCCTTATCTCTCGATGCCAACCCACCAAGTCTTCTTAGACGCCTGCCTCCATGGCTTCTGCAATTCCAGTTTGAGGCTTCAGGGTTTAGTGTTGAAGTGGCTGGAATTGATAATAGCATCGGGACGACTGCGCGTGGTACCGTTCTACAGTTGCAAGGGTGGACGGCCGATTACCAATCCCAAAAGTCAGAGCCGCATAGAAGATCAGTAAAACGTCGAACGCCGAGCCATTCTACAACTTCAGATGAACATGCGTTCCGACTTACCTCTCCTTCTTTTCGAAAGTCTCACCATTGCCAGGCCGATGGAAGACGTTTGGCGTTCCATGTTCGTGGTCTTGAAGGATTCGTAATGGAATCCGCAGATTTCATGGAACCGGAATCATTTCTATCTATTCCCCGCTTTGAAATTGCGTTAAGCACGTCGAGCGACCTACAAGGGCCAATTTTTCATATCAACTCTACAGTCAAAGCGATATACCTTGACTGTTCCCTTTATCGATACTACGCTGTTGGAATAGCCGTTTGTGTATTACGGGATGCCTTTCTACGTCCAAAGACATCCAAAGCGCCAGTCTCGGGTGACCCACCTGGTGCGGCGAAAGTCGTTGAGCCCATCGACATTCCCGTTAGACCTAAATCGGCTGAGCTTATTACCATTGATGTAAAAGCATCTCTGATCCAGATTAAATTTACCATGCCAGCAGATCCTCCTATGATGCTTCAAATTTATGGATTTGCTGCTGGACGTCATCGATGGTCTGCTCCCTTTATGCGATCACAACTTGTTCGTCTCCATGCTGAAGCCCCGAAGATAAAAAGCACATGGGCTCGAATTGTGAGTGTCAGTAACATTCGAGGGGGGTTGCGGGAAACCCGACGTAAGCCAGATGGAACCATCATCGAAGAGAAGTCTGTCGATGTTTCCACCGAGTTCATCCGGGTCGCTGTGCCACATCAGATGATAATGTATCGGATATTCGATAATTTTATCAATACTGCAAAATCTGTTCAACAGCTGAACCATCGCTTCAAAACAAGGACGAATGAGTATGTCCTGGGAAAACACCCTGAGGGCCCGAAACGCGTGCCAAGGATATCGCTTCGCAGCAGAGCTATACTTTTTGAGTTGGAAGATGATGCTTTCGAGTGGAAATTAGGGTGTATTTACCGCCTGGGGCTTTTGGAACAGAAACAACGCCTGGCTCGAGAGGAAGCATTCCATATGAAAGTCAAAAGACTGGAGGATCTCCAGCAGCGTCAGGCATCTTCACGATACCGAACGCAGTCGAGTCATGTCATTCCGGAGCCTCGTTCCACGGCTCGCTCAAAAAGGAGAGATGAGAAAGTGAGGAGTAAAAGCGCCGATGGGCGGCCACCCCGCGGCAATTCCGAACCGAGGGGAAGGAGACCGACTCGGACCGTGAGATATGACCCCGAAGGCGTCCCGTCAATATCGGACTCGTTCAAAGTTTCCACTCAAGAAGCCCTGTTTAAATTACAGGAACATAATTCCCGGAGTTGGAAAATTCGAATTGATACTTCCATGCGATTCCAAAACACTGCGATCAAAGAAATTAGAAACATGTTTTCGGGCGCAGATGAACCTCTTGAAGACATTAAAGAGGACGAAAATATCCTCAATGTTCCCGACAGGCCTGGGCTCTTATCTGCCCTGATTAGTGACGTACATCTCGTTATCGATAAACCTTCTTTCCCTACGAATGAATATCCACATTTCCTGCATAGGATAGGAAAAGGCATGCCCTTGGACATGAAGTATTCTCTATTGATCCCCATGAACATTCAATTGGAAATGGGTGAAGCACGAGCAACCGTTCGAGACTACCCTCTTGACCTACTGCACATCCCTGCCCTCCGCCATGGTCAATCACCCCGCCTCCCAAGTTGGTCGCTGCGGACTGATGTCGTGATTGCCGAAGAATTCCGTGACTATGAGTCCTCACGCCATGTGATGGTTACAATTGTGCCGCCAAACACAGGATCCGATGGCATCACTCACCCTGGCTTTTCCATCGATGTTCGACGAACGGTTTCACCCCTCAAAACCTACTCAGATCCGATCTTTGAAATTAATACTAATTTACCAACTAGCATATCTTGGGGGATGTCATATCAGCCTGTCATGCAGGATCTGATGAAAATCATCGAGGGCTTCTCAAAGCCGGAGATTGACCCCTCTGAGCGTGTTGGATTCTGGGATAAGATACGCTTGAGTTTCCATTCTAGAATAAATGTTGTTTGGAAAGGGGATGGTGATGTTCATTTACGACTGAAAGGTATGTTTACTGTTCGCTGGGCATTTTCCACTTCTCTTTGTTGTTTACTGATATCGTGATGCAGGTTCTCGCGACCCTTATGTAGTCACCGGTTTTGGTGCTGGCTTTGTAATGTGCTGGCGCAAAGATGTGCAATTGGAAATATACACGAGAGATGACCCCAGAGAGCTTATGGCCGTTACAAGTGGGGAATATGTTCTCGCGATTCCAGACTACAGCCACCACGCTCGCCATTCATACGAGGCAACACTTGATTCTCGCGGTACTCCGCTCAGGTCATCCAAGGATATCTCTCTTTTCAAGAAGGTTATCATGAAACTCTCTGGAAATGTTCGGTGGCTATCCGGGCTTGTTTTTGAACGGAATATCAACTCGTCTGAACGGTCATTTGAGTTCAAGCCGCATTATGAGGTTGTTCTGAAGAATCCACGATACATTCCTCTTGACGACCTCATGGACTACGATGCTTTCCGTGGATTCAGAAGCAACCACATTCATTTGTCACTTGCCATCGTGGCACCAGTAACTCGGGTTTGGTCTGTATCAAACCGTGAACCATCAACTAGCTACAATACGGTCCACTTGACGCCAAGGTTCTTCACACATTTTTTTAGCTGGTGGTCTTTGTTTTCTGGAGTTATGTCGTTACCTGTTCGGCAAGGTCCACTTTGGCCCGGTGTGACCAAAACAAGCAAGAAGTTTGGCCGCCATTTGGCTACTGTTAAGTATAATTTGTTCCTCTCCCCACTATTTGTGGCGCATATTTACAAGCATAAAGACGCCGAGGACTATGGCGAGGAGATGGTGTCTGCCACTGGAATTAAAGTTCGCCTCGACAGCCTTATGCTGGATCTTCATCAACGGAGGGAGTTAGTTAATGTGATGGTTAAAGGACGTTCGAAACAAACGAAAGCAAGTGCCATGCGAATCAACCGGGCACAGTTGGATTTCATTTCTGCGGATTTCAGGGCGGTGTCAGTGGCTATTGCTGGAACGAATCTAGCAGACATCACCGCTGAAGATCACATCTTGTCTGCTTTTAAGCAACCAACCCCTCCCGTTGACCTATCTCGATTTACCATACCGGATCGAGACTTCAACTGGGTTGATATGGATGATTTCGTAGAACTCGACTGGATAATCCCATCAGAGCCGAACCCTCGTACCCGAATCCTCCCTCTTGCCTACTCTCCTCGATTCTCTTATTTCCGCCAAACAGACCACGAGGAGCTTGGTGTCGATGAAACCGGATACAGCCCTTTTGGAGACGAGCCGTCACACTATTGCGTAATGTCAGAGGACAATGATCCGCGGAGGGTACAAATGGAACTGATCAAGGAACGCATTGCTAGCCTTGACGCGCAAATTATTGCTCATAACCGGATGATTGGAGAACAAGAATTGCGAGTTGTTCGGGATAGCCACGCTGCTGATGGCCTCAAGAGCCAGTATGAGCTTTTCGTTAAACAAGGTGAATCACTGAAGAGGCGGGTAAGGTTCTTAGATGACAGGTTACAGCGTCTTCAGAAACAACTCTCAGGTGACGCGGTGTTGAATGGTCAGGGAGCCGAACATAGCCGCACAACTCTGGCCGCAGACACGCCAAACTGGGCCTCATCTGAACACGGTAGCGACGATGCGGAGATCGACGGCCTCTATGCTTCACCGAATGATGAGTTCGTTAGTGATTTCGACAATCGCTTCACTATCCACAATATTCAATTGAAGTGGAACAACTCTCTCCGAAATATCATTCTTCGCTACATTCACCAGGTCAGCCAGAGACGAGGATTTGTCTATTACATGTCTCAACGAGCGGTGAGGTTTATCCTAGATATTGTAGAGGAACAAGGAAAATTAAAGATGCGGTCACGGGAGGCAGGCAAACCGCCTCCATCTACATCTACATCACCACCGGAATCTGAGGAACAGCCTGAAGACGATGAAATTTCTATTGAAGATCGCATCGAACAACTTCTTAACGATGCAAAACGTTTTGTTAACGCTGATGACTCGACGCCGAATGAAACGAAATATCGTTCTTCGACGAGTGCATGTGGCAAGAAAATTGCTGCAGACTTCACACCACAAAACAGCTACCATCTTCGCCTTATCGCGCCACAGATCCAGCTACAGAGTGAAAAGAATAAGAAGGCTGTTGCTCTCGTTACGGCCAAGGGCATGCAGCTAAAGGTTGTATCGATCATGGATAAACATTGTGTATCGGATGATGTTTCCGGCCTGGTACAACGTCGGTTCACTCTAGATATGGACAGTGCTCAGTTCTTCGTAACCACCCATAAATGTTTGTTCAAGCATCTTCATCTATATTCTGGTAATAGGTACGGAAACGCACCAGGGTCCGCATGGCCGCCGTGGTTGTCTCTGGAGTGCATGTTTGACTTCGACCTAGACCCATCCGGCTTCTCAAGAATTATTCAAAAAACCTCCGCAAACCTCCGGTATGACAAGTACAATACCCTGAGATTGAAATATAATGAGGAGATTGCGAGTGGCGAGGATGATGATAGCAATCTTCGAATTCCCACTTGCAGCGAGGAACGGATGGATCAAATCTTGGTTGAGTTTTCTCATGTTCGGGCGATATGTGATTCAGATGAGTATTATTCCATGTACATCATTGTCCTCGATCTGCTACTATTCAGCGAGCCGCTTGAGAAAGTAAGGAGCGAGAAGCTCGAAAAAATAATGCTCGCCTCAGATTTCAGCGATTTAAGAGGTGCTCCCCAGATTGTGAGCCGGCTGCAGCAAAGGATACGGCAACTTGAGGAAATCAAAAGCATGTTCCAAATACAAGCCAAATATCTTGATTCTCAGGGATGGCAGGATCGCATTGCACTGGAACGGGATTTAGCGCTATGCGAGGATGAATTGTTTTTCATCATGAAAGCCATCACCACTTCACAGCGCAAAAACGATGAACGACCTTTGTCCCAGTCGAGTGGGGTCTTGCACTGGGCCTTATCAGCGTCCGAGCTCGTGTGGCATCTAATGATGAGCCCCCAAGAGCCTCTTGTGGAGTTCCAATTGCGGAACGCGTCGTATACGCGCACTGACAACATCGATGGATCGAATCGCAATACAATAGAGATTCAGAGGATATACGGTCTTAATCTTCTGCCCAGTGCAATCTACCCACAAATGATTGTTCCTTACTTGGATGAGCACAGAAAAACGCCGAAAAATGAGGACGACAATTTATTGAAGGTCGATTGGTTCATGCTCGAAGCCGTTGCTGGAATACCTGTGTTGAATCACTTTGAAGTGGCTTTGTTCCCTTTAAAAGTCCAACTAGAGAGGGAGCTTGGAAAGAAGCTGTTCGAATACATTTTCCCCGGTATTGGTTCCAATGCGTTTGAGAATGGGGCTTTCTCGCCTTTTATGATAAAGCACATGCGACCGCAAGAGGATGGATCGGATAGTGGGGAAGAAGATGTCGAACCTGCTACTCCTGCCAGCAGCAATGGAAGCAGTTCTGCAGATGATTCTCAATCGTTTGGTTTAGGCCCCGGCGCCATGGAAAACCGTTTGAAACCTACCCTTACGCTCTCAGATCATCGCCGATCGGTTTCGCCGTCGCAACGAACCAGAAGCCTCGCAATGACGCCCCTCCACGACGAAAACTCTCGCAAGCAGCGAACTGCAAGCGAGAGGCCACGGTCAACCTCTCGCCATACGACAAGTCGTATCCCGAGGAAGGCATCTGCTGATAATCTCCGCCCAGTGAGTAGGCATCTTAATGACAAATCATCAGGGAGCCAACACAGTATAAACGGGACGGAAGAGAGATCCAAGAAATTCGGATTGGCGAGGTCCTCAACCAGATCTTTCAACACAAAGAACGATAAGGGCTCCGATGACCTATCCCAGATGCTCTCCCGCGCTTCTAACTTCATGACTTTGGCTCATGTTAAAATCAACGATGTCGTTCTTTGTCTGAGTTATAAGGGAAAAGGGGAACGAAATATAGAGGATGTGCATAACTTCGTCTTTAGGCTTCCGGTGCTTGAATATCGTAATAAGACTTGGTCCAATCTAGACCTTGCTTTGCGGCTTAAAAAGGACGTTATTAAAGCGCTCATCTCTCACACTCCCGCAATCCTCAGCAACAAACTATCCCATCACCGCCCGACAAAGCAGCAACAAATACGCTTACGTGAACTTGCCTCCTCGTCCCAGGTTCTCAGCGTATCCGATGGTTTCCTAAATCCATTTACCGCTCCCTCGTCAGATGGAGCAGGCAGTATCATCAGTCACAGCTCCACAAGCGAAAGATCAGAATCTCCTCCTTGTCGTTCATTTGCCTCAACTTCCTCGCCCCTTGGCCGCTCCAATTCAATGGCAACTAACTTGGCCCGATCTGGAACGATGCCCAACCTTGCATCTGACTCCCGGTCGGCCAGGAGTGAAAATATTGACCCCCGGAATGACGTATGCACCTCCCTCAGTCCCTTGGATTATTGAGATTGCTAATTAAGTTACTGAGATCCATGCACAGGCTTGCCACCTATCCCGCGAATCAGTTTTGAGGCCTCTTACAAGCGATAATGGTTCACTACACCAAGCAAATGGGAATGTGGATGATGGTGATGTTTTGGCCGAAAGGTGATTTCCACTCCTCTTTGCGAGTTTGCGTATCCGAGTTTTAGCATGTTTCCACTTTTTGGCCGATGTTTCATAGCATATTGGAAAATGCTCAAAGAAACTGACCTGTTGCGTCTTGCGTCTTTTCTTGCCTAGACGACGGAAAAGCTCTTTGGCACATATTGGCCGGAAGTTGGTGGGTTCTCGAGAATCCCGCCGCCCTTGAAAACAAAATCTGTTCCTCAGATCGTCATTGAGATCAATAATTCCGCTCCACAGCGTCACCATATTTTCTTAACAAAGCACTCAGTTAGGTGCAATCTGCAGCTGACATGCGTTTTCATGAATCTCCCCAACGCGCAAACTCCTTTCCAATACAACGCATCTCATTCAAGTATAAAAATTCTCTCTCATAGAGACCCCGATAATCAAAAACAACATGTGATGGCATGTCCCAAACCCATCGTTGTGTTGACGTGTTCACTGTCAAACTTTCTATTCTTCCCAAGCTGATCACTTTTTGTTGGCCTTAGCCGAAGTTTTGTACGTTGTTTGGTGGGTATCTAGACTTTGTTTTAATTCGTCTATTCTTTCCTATATTCTTTGATACATACCTGCATGCATTTTAACTGGCGTATTTTGCTTACTTTTCATTACTATTTTGTCTCTTGTCTTTTTTCTGACAAAATGGTGGTTGGCCTTTGTTTTCTGTTTTTCATTCTCTGTATATCAGTTTCATTTTCAGTTCAGATCCACACCCACAACGCGACATAAAATTTTCGTTTCTCTATCATATAGAGGTCTACGGAAGAAACTTGCGGAGAAGGAATATTTTAGAAGTGACGAGACCATGTGCCAAGCGAACCCCAGCGAATGCTTTTTCCATGCGTTTCTGAAAAAATAATCCATTGCCCTCTTCATTTTTGCGTTGGTTTCCCGCACCTCGAACCTGTGGTGGCCACCATAATAAGCATATCATGTCGGTTGTTTTGTATATGGACTTGGGGACATTACTCTTTACCCCTTTTGCTCGCTTCTTTTCATGTTTTGTCTTACTGCTCTGCTCCTCCGTTGAACTGAATATATACATAGCCATCTTTGAATTTACATAATGATTAGATTATTTTATACTATTTTCATTTCTCCCTTTGGCCAACGGACTAAATTTCCCAGTCACTCTATGGATGATAGAATTTACCCAAACAAGGGGTCGATTTGTTTGAGCTAAAAAATTTTGTTGTGATGCTCGAATTTTCCCGTCCTTAACATTCTCGAGGTGTGCGGATTAGGGGAAAAAAATAAAAAATTAAAAAAATTAAAAAAATAATAAAAAAATAAATTGTTACAGATTAGTAGTAGTTATGCAAGTTGTTCATGTGGATATCTGAATCATAAGCCATAAAAACTTGGGGACGCTGCAGGCAAAAAGGTAAGTGGAATTGCCATTCATCTACTCCGTACGTGAGAGCAAAACCTCGATCAACATGCATGTAATTCCGCAGGCCCAAGTTAGTGAAAATCAAGCAGAAACTTGCTACAGCACAAAAAGGGAAATGATGAGATTGAAAAACATATTTGGCTTGGCGTTTAGTGTAGTGGATATTTTATAAATACAGCATTCGTATTTCTAAGAAATGAAATTTCCATATATATATATATATATATATATATAATTATGCACAGCAGATAGCAAAAGCGCTGAAAATTCATGTAGTCAAACTTCTTCTCTCGTGGTAGACAGATTCGCTGGCTCATCCGTGTTGTTCGAGCCGGGCTTTTGAAAAGGGCGCATGGAAAATAGACGGCCAGATGTGGAGAGGAGGCGGGTTTTGGGCTTCGGACCCAGGATGTTGTCGGTGTATGGTTCTGTATCTAGAGTGACGTTTTCTGCCCAGGCGGCCTTTTCCTTCCGCAGATCTCCCTGTACCCAGGGAATCGTAATCAGGGTCCATACTCCAGCCCAAAGGAGTGGGAGACTCCATCCCAGCTTATAAGCGGACAGGAGAGAAAGAACTATTCGTCAGCTACCTTGTTGTACTCAACGAGTTGTTTTCGGTAATCGGCAGGCTGCAAATTGAACTAACCACATAGGCAACATCTCTTGGTGTTGTAAATATTAATATGGTCGTAACTGTGGCAAAGATAATCGATCCGCCTCCCCAGAAGCAATTCATCTCGAAGAGCATCTGTCGAAAATAGGGGCTTGCTAGATATCTGTTCCGCAGCGCTCGTCGGTATTTCTGTCCTCCCGCGCCATCTACCGCAACAATATCTTCTATCAAAACGTATAACGCGGTCGGCATTACGGAGCCTTTGGGCGTGGAAGATATGCGGAATGGCGCTTGGTATCCTTGAGCGCGGAGGATGTCGAGCGTCAAATGCACTATTCCGAAGTAGAACATAACTGTGGGCAAGGGCATTGCTAGGAGACGAACTAAGAAGTTAAAGTCATGTGTTAGATGGAGTTGTCGGATTTCATAGGTAGAACGATATGGAGGCAATTCTTACTAAATGGCTCCTCTTGCACAGTTCCGCTGATGGCCGCGGGTTAGCTAACTAACTGACAAATGCCATTGCATTCAAGAGAAGGGATGATAACATACATAATAAGCTCAACAGCCAGGATCAGCCATACTATGGTGAAGTTGATCTGGAAGAAGTCCAGCTGAAGACGTATACCACGTTAGTTTCATGAAGCGCAAGGGTGATATCCATACCACCTACCCATGATCGCCGGGCATTAAGTGGCCTTACGACCGATCCCTTCCTATACAGAGTGTAAAATCTGTAGAAATATTCAGCGACAGCAACTCCGCCCAACGCAGCCGTGCTAATCGTAAAAACTGATAGGTTGAAATGAAAGCATCGTTAGACAGGTTTTCAGATACCCCAGGCTTCTTCTGACCGAGAAAGGGAAAATTTTTTTGAATACCTAAATTGTGAGACAGGTCGGTAAGATACCACAAAGTGAAGTACAGTATTAACGGCTGGGCAAGAGTGTCAATGACAAACAGAGTCCAGAAAAATGTTATGGCCCATTTGCGATCCCACAAGGAGTAGGGAAGATTCGGCGGGCCTGGAGTTGGTCGAACTGTGGGTTTGTCCATTAATGGGAAGTTATGCGTGCACTTTTCAACTGCCCGTGGTCCATAACGGGTGGATACGTCAATAACGCCTGTCAAGAACACCTTGAAGGCAGTAAAGGAAAGGAAAGGAAAGGAATAGCGTTGAGCAAAGTTCAGGGACGTTAAAACAGCCTGCAAGCGAATTGCCGTATATCGTATATATATCTATGCAAGGGCCTGAAATGCCATATCCACTAGATATTTTAGAGGCTGGAGATATGCTCCGTCAGCAGAGGCAACAGAAATCTCAACGCGGGGATGACATCATCGCCACTGCAAGGCGCTGATATCGCCGCCGGCCTGAGTAACAGTGATGATTGCAGACAGATTGAACCTGGGGGAAATTCGCTTCCGGGGTTACCGGCAGACTGAGTCATCATTCATTAGTACGAGTATTTTACGATGGCAGATCCAAAACAGAGGAGTTAGTATGGCAATAAAGTCCTGGATTTGGTAGAAAAGGCGCGGCGCTGCGCTTCCTCATCGATACGGGCTGGGGATCATGGCTAGTGGCCTTCTTACGGGATTGCCCGGAGCAAGATACTTTCCAGCCAGAATATCCCGGACCACATCACAAAATGGAGCGACCGAATACGGGTCTGTTTAAACTCCTGGACTTGGTCTGTCTTTGCGCTTCAAACTTTCGAATTCTCCAGTTCCAAGTTTTGAAGCTTGGAAGCCCACCCACATCACGTGGATGGCTGGAGCAGGCCCATTACATAATCCACACGCCTCGAGAATGGAAATGAGTCCAACCACGTCGTCTTCAACGCCGCAAGTTCGAATCCCGCCGTCGGCAAATGCACAGAGATGTCAAAAATATCCCCCTAGAACGGGCACAGCGTAATGATGGCTCGGAGCTTAAGAGACCTTATTGAATTTTTGCTTGCAGAGATATCGCTCTGTGGTGAACGAGGTGCGTATCGTCTTTTCCACCCCCTTTTCACCATGGCAGAAATGTATACAGGCAGCATGAATTTGTATTTCAACGAAATTTCACTTGTTTTGCACAGATGAGTTTTACTCATAAACTATGTCGTTGATGGTTCCTGAGATGAAAGTATCTCTCTCACATGCTTAGATGCATTGGGCGCATGGTAGACCTATCCTGAGCTAATATCTCAATATAGGTGCTTCTCCTGCGGATGTGCTTGCTTTTATTGATGATTTCTATGATCCATCTATCCACCCAAGTGATCGCCCTCCTCCACTTGCTGGGACTACAAGCCGCATTCCAAATATTGACCGTAAGTTCAAGCAGAAAGCATGGGTTTGGCTGACCAGGCACCCGGAGGTTTCTGTTGGCAAGAACAGGGAAGGCAATAACCTTACTCTGGATGAGGTGGAAAGCCGGTGTGCCGAAACCACTGCAGAGGAGCCATATCCCAATTCTCAAAATGCCCTACCACCAGAAAATGGCGGCCTTGTTGCTGCAGGGACGCAGATACAGCCAACCTCAGACGGGAAACTTCGCGTCTATGTTTCAGAAGAGCGAATGTGGCTTGCTATCGCTGGGCACGAGCTCGACCATTCTAGGGTCCCTCCCCTAGAGTTCGCTCTTCTATCTGTCATTGCTTCCCGAAAGTGGCAAGGGATTATGCAGCCAGAACTACCTAAACTGAGCGGCCAAGACAAGCGCTCCATTCCCAAGCGAACTGATTCTTTAAGCCAGAAAGGATATATCGAGAAAAAAGCTGTTCAGTATAAGTCTTCTCGTACAAGTTTATGCACGCTCCGTCAATTTGTCCGTTCAAAACCAGCTGAGCAATGTGATGGGCTGTCTGGGGAGAATGCAGGTTCCCAACCGGGTGAGCTAACCAATGTGGTTGATTTCCCTGTTCTCCTCGAGAAGCTTTTTCAATGCCTTAAAGAATTCAAAGTCATTACACGATATGACTTGAAAGCAAAACTTGGAATGGAGGATCGCTGGCGCGCCAGGATTTTAGGAAGGGCCATTCGAAAGTTGGAAAGAATAGGTTGTGTCCGTCGTGTCAGAGCAGTATCTCAATACTCTGATAGGATGAAAACTCGACATCAATCTGTCATGCTAATCCGGGAACTCACCGAAAACGACCTTCGGCTTTTCCTTGAAGACAGTCGCACTCTGATATCATACCTGGAGCAGGAGGACATGGATGCTGCTGAGATGGACCAGGACCAAGGCCAGCAAGATACGGTCGATGGACTATCCGAGGTGAAGGGAAACGTTGCCAGCACACCTGAAGTTGAATATTTAGAGCAGATGGGACGGGTTGTACCTAGATGGACACCGGATCAGATTTTGCCAAATTTAATATTTGACATCGTACACAAGAGTGGTCAAGAAGGAAGTACTAACCATGTAAGTGGGATGAAAAGACTGCTTTAACCGATTTTTTCTATCCATTTGACCGCCCAAACTGATATAATTATTCAAGGATATCAACGTCGCATGTATGGGCCCGTTTTACAGGCGGCCAATCGAGTATACAGTGAGTCGGCTTGTTGAGATTTGGCAGGTTTCTCAACCGATTTACCTTAGACACCTCGCTCTGGTTCGAGATGTAGGACTTCGGGGTACAATTTCGATGTATATCCATTATTCCTTGAGCAATTTCAGATCACTGGTGGACGACGGCCAGGTTTCGTGGGAAGCGGTGAAACTTTCAACGGAGGGAAAATTTAGTGTTAAAATTCCTCCCGTTGATGCGACATTCCAAGTAGATGAACATGGTTTCCCTGTGGATATGAAACCATCGAACCTGCTGAATGATGGCAATGCAACACTTAAAGAGTGTCTTGAGGCTGCGAAACCATCCGATTACACCCTCACAATGTACGATCCTGTCGTACAAAAACGTGATGACGGCACTTGCGGTACGTGATTGGTTACTTTGATATGTATGAGATAGATTTTATACTAATTATCCAGAAGCCATAATTTTCCGAGGCAGGATGTTGGGCGGAAAGCCCAAAAGAGGCTCTAGTCACTTCGGTCCAGATGCTGGTTCATCAAGTGCTGAAGAGGACGCACCGCAGGCTTCCATTTCTCGAGGGCGGAAACGGAGAGCAATTGAAGCAGGTTTTGGTCGATCAGTAGATGTCGTGGTCGATGTTCTGGATGAAGGAGAAACTGGAGGACCATCCAAACGCCAGCGAAAATTGAAGGAATATGTCGATCCTTATGCTGGAATGACGGAGAAGGAGAAGTTGGAAGCCCAGGGATTCGACGAGACGTGGACCGAATACAGCATCCTCATACTCGAACGTCCTGGACCTGGTATCTTTTTCACTCCTCCAGGCAAGCGACGGCCAGTCGGAAAAGCCCGGGGTCGCCCGGGTCGAAGTCGTATTGCTGTCATCAAATCGGAGAAACTGAAGGAAATTGAGTGGTTTACTAATCAGCAAGATACTGAAAATCCCCCAAATGAAGCTACAAGGGATTTGGAACCTATTTTTGGAACTGTAAAGAAAGGGGAGGGGATTGAGAATCGATCCGTATCACCACTTACCCGAGAACGAAACTTTCTCAGTCCACGGCGACACCCTCATCTCGACTCACTGATCGATTGCAACCGGGTGAGGATGCCGATGTCCAAGAAACCCTTCCTCCTGGTGTTGACGCGGGGACCAATGACCATCTCGACAATCCACCGCAATCCAATAAAAGGAAATATACTGACATGGGCGGTGATGAAGAAACATCGATACCCGCTCAGACTGGCGAATCCCCCTCCAAAAGAAGGAATACTCAGTTGCAACAAAGTCGCCAAGTGCCCAGAAAAGATCTTCCAGGGAAAGAAATCGACAAGTCTCCTAGAAGGGACGTCAGAACTGGTCCAGCAGAGCTAATTAGGCTTATTCCACAAGCTGACAAGCCGGTGCAAGGTCCACAAACCACAGGGCAACATGCGACTCCCGTAACAGCTAGGCGTGAGCGAACACAGAAAGTTGGCGATATCAATGTGGGTTACGAGAAATCAAAATCGCCTGAAGTGGTTGAACATATGCCGAGTGGGAGTAATGGTGAAACACCCTCAGAAACTTTACGATCGCACCGACCCCAATCCTCCAGTGCTACTCCTTCGGAGCATGTACCCGGACCAAACAATACATGTACGGAAGTCTCCCAGTCCAGGATGGAAATCGAGGATACGGAAAATAGAACAATACAAGCCACAGACATTTCCTCTCAAGTTTCTGAAACCATATCACTCACAAATGCTAAAACGAAAGCTAAGAAGCTAGATATTCAAGGAGGATCCATTGCGTTTCTTCGAAGGAAGATTGTCATGGATGTGGTCGAGAGCGCCGACGGAGTGTATCCATACGGCACTGAGTTGTGGTACCCTTTCACTACTGCTTGGCTAAAGACCAAACAAACCGAAAGGCCCGACTTTCGAACACTTCGAAATGCGGTGAAATATATGACTGAGAGTGGGACGCTCCGCCAGCTAACCTTCAGCGGGAGGAACAGCAAAGGGCTAATGGTCACCAAGTCCATCATTGCGAAACCAGATATCCCTGCAACTGATCCAATAGTTATGGATTTGCTGAGGGCAATGTTAGAAGCCGACCCCCAGCAATACTTTCCACCCGGCCCTGATATTGATCCATCAATAAGGAAGTCGCACAAAATCACACAACTGCCCGCAAGAAAACTCCCGGAGATAAAAGAAGAAGTCACCGTGACATTACATCAAGTGCCGGTGAAGGCCCGACCTCCTGAAATGAGACATACCCGTGTTTACAAACCAAGATCGGGGCCCATAGAACGGCTTCGAAGTACTAAGCGACGGTCTCCTGCAAATTCCTTTTTGAACTGGTTAACAACGATGCAAGACCCAAGCCTGAAAACGGGAATACGGCAGCCCGTCCCATCAATACCAAGGCTGTTACCATACACAATCATTTTGTGTCCGTCCCAATCGTTCCATGCCCCAACTGGCACGTTTGGAACCATATTATCTGATATGCAAGGGCGTAGCCAAACAACGACGATGCCCCAATGGGCCCAGACAACCATGAGTTTACCACGAAATCTTGGAGATATCCTTTCCCTGACAAAGAAACGGCAGCATCCATCGTCAAATCTTACCGATCCTGTTTCTAGCAGGGTATTCTCTGAAATTGATGCAGTAGGCAGATGGGAATCTAGGCACCCTGAGCTATTCGATTCGCAGAGAGTCGGGTGGAGATACATTAACCATGGGATACCTGGCCCATTTCAAAGCGCTCCTCTGGACGGCTCTGTACGATTCGATGCCAGTGAAACTTCACAAGTATCAACGGGACGAGCAAGACCACTTCCGCAGAATTCACTTCGGATCCTCGCGTCATCGTCCGCCGGAGCAACTCCATCAGCGCGTCCATCTGGTCGTCAAGTCGCATCTCGTGGTCAGAAGCGCCTCGACTTACCCGTCAACCGACGACTCGAGCAAATGCAAGAATCAAAAGCGGATAAACGAACTTCCAAAGCAGCAGCCCCGACTGCTCGAAGAATCAAGCTCATCAATATCCTCTCTGGCGACATTGTACAAAAGATCACTGCTGCGATCGTCGTTGTTCGAACTTTGGCTGGTGGACTTGAGGGTAAAATGATTGACTGGCAGCTCGTTACGTTAGCTTTCCCAGATCACGACCCTAAGCTTATCACGGATCGTGGAAAGGCGATCATTTCAAGAAATCGACTTCAAATGTCGAAAATGCAAAGTGATTTTCAAGACCAATATGCAGAAGCATACGAGAAGGACCAGGTACCACGTATCGATTACGCCGACCTTACCTCGTATGATTGGCAGTGGATCGTTAATTGGGCGAGCAACAAACTCGAGGCCCCCCGTTCAGATAATCTTCCAAACTTACCAGCTACCCACCAGCAATTCGATAGCCTTTTTGACGTTCGTCCCGAACCGGTTCAAACGCTTGACGAGTTATATCAGCATAACGCCCCAGCCACGATTCCTCGAAAACAAGCCTTGCTAGCTGGTACAAACTTTGCAATTCCTGTTTCCAGGACTGGCACGAGACATGAACGGCAACGGCCCGGAACTGAACGCCTCAACGTAGCTAAAACCTGGGTACGGGCGAATGTGATCACGCCAGAAGAGTCGTATAACTCAGCAGAGGCGCGGCGCATTCTTGAATGCCTTGGCGAAGAGCTCATCGGGCAGGCGATACAGTCACTCATCACTGAACGAGTGATCTCCATGGGCAATAGGGGTCGAATTACTCCAGGGCGCAATTACGACGTGACAGAGTATTTCGTGCATGCATTTGGCCGCAAACGCGCCATTGAAGCAACGCAGTTGAAACGAGCGGCGACTTTCAAAACCACCATCCTGGACACGCAACTGCATCTGGAAGGGAAATGCGCTGTCAACTATGACGCGGAAGACGGGGATATCCTCGTCCTTATCAACCTCTTCGCTGAGGGGAGGGTGACCATATGGCCCAAAAACCCGCCGAGGGATAAATACGGGCTGACGGATGGCGGCTACCTGACGCGCCTCATGGACAAGGGCAAGCTTCGCTTCGACGTCGAAGTTCTCCCTGTCCCCGAACGCTACGTTTATGGAAACCCCGTCCAGCTCCCCAAAAGCATGCCGAGGGGCGATATGCCGGCTGACTTCCCGCCCTCCACCAGTCCTCCCCCTTTCTGCAAAATTCCCCTTTGGTTCGATATCCATGGCAACTTTGTCAAGATGCTCTGGGATCTGGTCATTGCGGCGGTCGTGGGCTATCTTGCTGCTCGCCCCGGCCTCAGCGCAGCGAGCATTAGCCGTATTTTTCAGCCTCATATTGCTGAGTGGGAAGTAGCTTTGGTTCTGGAGTGGATGGAGGAAGCTGGTGTCGTTGAGAGGCTTGCTGGTGTGTCCGGCTGGGCGGTGAAGGAGTGGTGGTGGATGGTTGTGCAGAGCTGAAGGGCTCACCGTGTATTTTTAACTATTCATATGCAAGATTGATATATTATTTGTCCATGGAGTGATATTTGTACAGTACAAAACAAATATTGTATGCAGTATAGCTAATTTTATAGCGTTATTAGTATCAAAATCTACCTTTAAACTGAACAGCGTCGTCGGCTATCTGGATATCTTGCTGGGATTAGATTAGGCCGTTAAAGGAGGGATGGAAAATTGAGTTCCAGTAAGGAAACCGTCACGATAAAAACCCGCGGCTCCTAATAGTATGCATAGTTACAGTGTGATCCATGATCAAAGATATAGTCAGTCGAGAGATACACAATGAAAATGAATAAGGAAAATAAAAACTTGCTCAAATCAGCAATATTCATGACGCATTGAAAAAAAAAAAAAAAAAAAAATCAGTCTAGAACGCCATCCTTCCCCACCCGACAAATAGCTACAAGCAAGCATTCAAGGAAAAGCATCAATATATAAATGAAACATAATAAACCAGCAATGCATTATTCCCAATTGTGCCATTCATCCTGGCCTTCACTCCTAGTTCGCCCACTCGGCTGGCTAGGGGGTGTGCTGTCGTCTTCTGAAACCACCTCCCCCGCGTCAGGGCGGGGAGACATGGGCCGCAGCGTTTTCATCGAAAGCCCCGTGTCGGGACGCTGTACATGAGTACCTCTATCGTCAAAATCTCCGTTATTGGTTGGACGCCGCGAGACATCGCTGTATCCTCCAGCTGACGTATCGCCAGAGGATTGCCATGTTTCAGATCGTGGGGGTTGCGGGGCAGTAGGTGGATGCAGTTGGTCCAGTGGCTGGTGCCCGCTCCACCGCTGCATTCTCCTGTTCTCTATGCGTTGCTTTGTTTCAAGCCATTCGGAACTTGCTTCCCAATGCCAGCCGTCGCCTGTGGTGTTGCATATGGGCAGGAACCAGAGCAAGGGGTTTTCACCGAAGAGATGTATGAAGTTGCGGCGCCATCCGAGGTCAAATGCGTGAGGGAGCTTTTCTCCGTCTTGTTCATCTAAGTATTCATCATATCGCGCTCTCTCACGAGCATGTTCCAACTCATCATAGGAGTGGTAAAGGGATTGTTGTGCGGGGGATAAATGTTGGTGTTGGGCATATGTTGTTGGTACATGTTCGGGATGGAATTGACGGGGTGCAATGGTGGGCGAACTTCGTTCTTCTCCTTCCTCCGCACGAGTCACACCAGGGATAGCGTTGGCATGTGCATCCAGGAATTGATGACCATAGCTATGGAGCGTGTGGCTAAGGCGGTGGTCCATCTGCCCGTTAACAGGGCTCGCCCTTATCTGCCTCTGGCGATCAAAAGATTTGCGGATAGGTGCGAGGTATCTAGTCTTTTCTAAACATTCTATCGTTGTGGAACCTCGTGCTGCAAGGTTGATATGCCAACCTGTGAATGCGGATAAAACCAGGCCCATTATCCCAGCTATGACGGCTAAGAGAACATTGGCGACAGGACCGAATGATTCGATATACCGAGTATCATTCAATATCTCTGTCCAAACCCAGGTTGCAGAAACTGCAAAGCATACCCAACAAAATAAACATGTGTATATCAAAAACAGCAAAAACGGTTTGTAGTTACGGAACCCGACGCACGTAGCTAGCCAAGGGCAATGGTGATCCATCTTGAGAACACAGCGCTGGCATGACGAACAGTGGTGAGTACGATCAGGTTTGACGCACATGCACTTTTTGCAGTATCTTTTACCACCAGCCGAGCTCACCGTCAGGTTTGTATAGCCGGATGTTTCCGTCGTGGGAAGAGAGCTATACATATGTCGGTTTCCGCGACTATTCGTCCGAGGCCCCGTCAACGGAGAACCCGGATCTGTGAAGACAGCAATCGTATACGAAGAATTTAAAAGGATGTAAAGGATTATTCCGAGAACGGATGTTGCAGGACCTGGTTTATGTGTCAGAGAAGTGCATTTAAACCCATCACGCAGGTAAAAGCGTTTTGCTAGGTGCATTCAAGATAAAGCGCACTCCACGACGTACCAATCCACCTGCTTTTTGTTGGTTGCATTCCTATCTTTGCTTCCACATATACAGACCATGTCGTAAGTCCGTACACGAATGCCAACGGGAAATATATGAACATATTACAGCATAGGCGTTCACATCTTCGAGCAACTTCCCGGCACCTCCTCCTCGAAGGCGAAAGCGGAGGACTCGTGGGAGCTGGGGCGGAGAACGCCTCCATCTTGTCAAGGCTCCGTCTAAATCCAAAAGGGAGAATATATGTATCTCATCGGGGGAATATGAAATCCATCGAGTGTACGTCCAAGTTGCTTTCCGTTGTCGTTGTCGTTGTCTCGGAGTTGTCTTGGAGCTTTGGAGCTGATAAATGGCTTGGCAATACTGGTAACGTGATCACCCACCTAACGATCGCTATTTTGCATACTAAATCAAGAATGCTTAGATACATAAATCTCAACAATAACCCTATCAAATTTATATATAATATGTAATTTATGTATGTATATCTACATAGTAGATTATGCAATTTTTAGATATTAAAAATCTGCATTATGTATTGAGTTATAAAGTGTATTAGCAGTTGATTTTCTTAATAAATTACATATATAAATTATATGAGATGTATTCAGATTACTGTATTGTTATTAATAGAACTATTCAATATTTTTCAATTAAATTCTAACAGCTATTAAAAAATTATATAATTAATTTAAATTTCAATTTATATATAAAAAGACTATATATTAAGAAAGTTATTTAAATATGACAGAAACTTGCATTTTTCTCATAGAAATATAAAAAATATAGCTAGTAATTCAAATACATCTCATATAAATTTATGAAGAAATATTCAGAACTTTTATATATGTAATACACAATGAATAATATAATCTTTTATATCATCATTTTCTTATAATAGTTAGATTTGATAGTAGATTATAAATTACCAATAAAATATCAAATATATTTAAAAATGATTGATATATGAGGTGGATAATTTTGTCAATTTGTATGGGAAATCGCGATCGTTAGGTGGGAGTGATCGTTAGGTGGGTGATCACGTTAATGAAATTACTTTCACCAGCCACGCCGCCTCCGCCTTTGTATCAACACACACATCATCCTGAGAAGGGTAGAAGGATAGCTTCGCAACGCTGACGGCATTCCTGGGCTTCTTTTTGTATGTCGATGAACTTCTGGATTATACTTATACCAGATGGAAATACTGTTGGCCCTGGTATTTCTCTTGTGTTCACCTGATCTCCATGGATTCTCCCTTTTAGATGGCTACAGCGTCATATATCATCCATATTCGAGACCAGTCGTCAACTCAACTTATTCAGTCTGAGCTTCGCGGATGAAGTCATGTCATCCCAACTGGTACCCCGTTCACTATCCTCAGCGCAGGCGCCCACACACACAAGTGTATTGCAACGCGTGTCCATCCTCCGGCACAGTTGTCCTATCCGCGATCACCGTCCTTGTGTGGTGTTCCCACTTGTTTTAATAGAAAGAAGCTCAGCGGCGAATAAAGCAAAATGCAATTGAGTGTAAAATGACGACTGGAATCTCCCTTGAATTGAACCCAGCGTCTTCGAGCTTCTGGAAGTTACTCTGATACTTCTTCCTTCGTTGGCCTCCGCCTCCACGAGCCCAGCAGATCCGGACTTAGCATGGACATTCAAGTACGAACATTCTCTAACCTATGACATTTTCGTTTCGAGTAATTTGAAGAAGGATGTTGCTCCAAATCTTTTCTGTTACTATACTCGGACTTAGGGATCAACCTCCTTTTGACAGACAAGAAATTGACAGTTCCAAACCTTCCTTCAAATTAAGTCACCACTTACGACTGATTGGTGATTTTGAAGCACATTTCGAGCCTGTAGAGGGGGCATACACCTGGTACATCGATTACTTCCTGTTTACTTGTACGCTTCCCCTTAACCCATGATTCGGCTGCTTTCTGATATCTGGGTCTGTCCGATCCTGGCTTATCAAAACTAGTCAACAGGATGGATATATGCATAGCCGAGTTGCCTCTCCAGTGCCAGATCGGAAATTAGACCAAAAAACCAATCCAAAAGTTTCTAAAACCCACAGAGTATCTAAAGCAGATACCAGAGACTCATCAATACCATGAGGCAGCCAATTTAAGGAGCAGCTTTAGAAAAGCCGACTGTACTAAATTCTAAAGCACAGCTGGTAATAGCAAGGCCTGCAAGTTCTTGCAACTATAAGCTCTCGTATTAATCCAGATATACGCGCGCACCTGATGTCGTTTCAAATTCAACCACTTTCCACTTACCTGCCTTCCTGCTAACGGTATAATCAATCAGGGATTTGATCTTGAATAGTACTAGTACCTTATTCCTCTCACATCACCTCTAAACTCCCAAGTGTGCATACCAGTTTTCCATACTATTATCCATTGAATTTCTTCAGAAGAAACCGTAAGGGAAAAAAAGAAGAAAAGAAGAATCCCAAAACTAACCCCACCTTACAAAACAGTCCCTTTCAAATCCCGGTCCCCCAATACCCTCCGCACCCACCTCGTCCTCAAACTACAAGAAGATCCCCTACACCCAATCCTTCATCTCCTACCCAGACATCGCGCCCTTACTGCAATCGCTTTCTGTCCCGCCCCTCCCCGGCAGCACCAACTACCTCCCGTACCCCTTACCCGCCATCGCCCACCCAGCCACCCTCGCCCACCCCACCGCCAACCCCAATGGCGTCATAAACGACAGCTGGTCCATCGCCCTGCACCTAGACGGGGCGTTTCCGTTTCCGGCTCCTGACCACCCTACCCTCTTCCCCTCAGTCGGCAGCCACGATGAAGCAGGTCAGCGCCCTGGTGCCCGCGACGCGGCGGATCCTGGTGCCGCAGATCCCTGCGCTCCTCGACGAGCGGGGCGCGGCGTATTTCCGGCGGACGCGGGAGGAGATGTTCGGGGTGACGCTGGAGGCGATGGCGGGGGATAAGCGCGGAGTGGAGCAGGCGTGGGAGAGCGTGGAGGCGGATGTGGAGGTTGCGCGGCAGATGTTGTTGAGGGGCCGCGAGGGGCCGCGGGGGGGGCCGTTCTTCGAGGGCGCGGAGGCCGGGTATGCGGATTTTGTGTTTGTGGCTTTTTTTGACGTGGTATGAGCGCGGGGATCGGGTGGCGTGGGAGCGGGTGGTTGGTGGCGGGGATGGGGAGATTAGGCGGTTTGTGGGATGCATGCTTGCCGTGGATTGAGAGGCAAGGGGTGGATAGGGAGTATATGTGGTTGGGATTGTAGTGTCGTCCATTCGCTGTATTATATATTGTTAAATGTTGGAAGAATAGTGGATTACGATACGCAGAGGAAGAATTTAGCTACACAGACAACAAGGCCTGGGAAACGTGGTGATCATTAACGATATACTTGTATGTCCCTCGATGCTCTAACTGGCAGCTGGTAAAAAAGGGGGAGGTAGGGGAAAGATTGGGAGAAGGGAAATAGAAAAGATGAATTACTCCCACACAAAAACCCACCCAGAGCATAAACAAAAAGGAAGTGTCATGAGAGTATATTAAAATGTGAAGACATTTCAGGCAACAATTAAAAACCGGGTGGGAGTGAAATAAACAGCACAACCCGACAGATAAACTAGGTGGGAAGAAAAATTGAAAGGGGCAAAAAAGATCTAACGCTAAAATCTCTATGTACCGAACAAACCAACCATTAAACGGCAGCGAAAGGAGCTGAAGGGTGAAACAAATTGGAGTATCCATCTTCCAAATTCCGAGGAAGATAATAGAACGAGACAGATAACAAGACAGGGAAACAACACGGGTTCTCGAGAGAGAAAAGAAAAGATTTAAAAGGAAGAAGGATATTATACCGCCATACACCGAATAAATGAAGGTAAAGCAACAAAAAAAATATAGATAAATAATCAACAAAATGGTATTACTCTATGTAGATGCCGGGTAAACAGAAGTGTAAGGGGTAAAGCAAAGAAAAGGAAGAAATCTTTCGCCATGTGGGTTCTTAGGAACTTGGCGGATTGGGAGAGGCACCGGGAGGGAGGCATGTCGGTCGTTAGAAAAGGCGGGACGGAATACAAGACAGAAGGGTAAGTAGAGAGGCAGGCTGGTAAGATACGTAGGTAGCTGGCCGAGGGTGGTCGATTTTTGTTCTTTTTCCTAACCGATCTTCCCAACATCGCACCAATTTTTCCCTGCAATAGGCTATGATAGAGAGAGAAGTTAGCAGTGCACCATAACCAAATACGCACAGTGCAATAACAACTCATCATATCCAGCATCGTAGCGAGGAAGGAAAGGCATGAAAAGACAAGAAACGAAAAATACAACATACCAAACACGACAAATACTTGCACCACCCACACGTCGACCGATACTTATAAAAGTTATTCAACAACAGGATGAACGCAACCAGAATCCCCACCAAGGTCCCCGCCCGAATAACCCACCACGCCCACCAGAGCGGCTTCCTCCCCTGGAAAAATTTCACAGGCTGTTTTACCATGAACGCCGTCTTTGGATTATCAATTGCACCGCCGGCCCCAGCTCCGGCTCCTAGGGCCCCGCTAGCACTTAGTGGGTCATAGGGATCGTGATGAGGAGTTATCGAATCGATGCGCTTGCGCAGCTTATCCGGTGAGCGAAGAACAGAAATGCCCAGCACCAAGCCAACCATGAAACCGCCTATGTGCGAGAAATTGTCCAAGCCGGGTAGGAGGCCGAGGACGAAGGAGATGGCGATCGTAATCAGCATAATGAGGAGTTCCTTGACGGGGTTCGACCGACTACTCCAGGAATACAGAAGGTCAAGAAAAGCAAGGGCGAAGATCCCGAATAGACTCCCCGAGGCGCCGGTGGAGGCGATGCCGGCAGGCGCAAAATTAGCGCCGAGGATGAAGCCAAAGATGCCGCTGGCGAAGTAGACGACGGCGTAACGCCACCAACCGATTGCGCGTTCCATGTCTGCGCCGATGGTGAGTTGGGCCATCATATTGAATCCGATATGGATCAGACCGGCGTGTAGGAAGATGGGGACGATAAAGCGGAACCATTGGTTTGGCTCTGGTCTATCGTCAAGGCTGCCGTTGGGTGTCGGATCATGAACCTTGTTGGTCTTTTTGAAACCGCAGAGATCGGAGAGACGGCATAGGTTTTCGGGAGCAGAGGGGTCTGAGGATGTGGTATTTGGGCAAGGGAAGGGGACGAGGCCGTTCGTGGCATTTGGGTTGTTTTGGACGCCTTCCACGTTCCGCATACACGGAACGTATCGGGCACCCATGTATATCTGAATATAGAGCGATGGGCCGATCATGGGGTTAAACTGTGGTTTGGTCATGATTGGGGATCCTGTCAATTGGGCTGGGGAATCGTCAATAAAAGTAAAATGAAAAAATGAAAATGAAAACACACGATGAGTACAAACAAAGAAAGAAAAAAAAATCACTTACCACTCCGAACCAACTCCGCAATAAACACAGCAACCTGCACCAGGGTAACAAAGTACGTTACAAAAGGTATCTTCTTCTTCAGCCACCTTCTCCCTTTCCTCTCCCATCCCTTCGAGTGTCTCGCTGTCGGGTTTGGGTTCAGTGGCACGCGTTGGCTCTCTCGCTCAAGGGGGTAGTGGGTATCTGGATCCATCCACTCCGGCCGTCCACCAGTGGTTGGCTGAGCATTGGCCTTGAGAGGGATATCGTCTGCGTAGTAATCAGTGCCATGCGGCCTTCCCGTCATGCCTATGCCTCCGCCGACAGCTCCTCCGAAACTTTGAACTCCAGGGGAAGGGGGATAGCCATGGTCTGAGCGGGGATTATACTGACAACCGTCGCGGTCATAGGGGTTTCCATACGCACCGTATGGCGAAGGGGTGCGAAGTGGAGGAAGACTTTGGTTGGACCAGACTGGCGGAGGTGACGTTCTGTCGGGATTTAAGGGTTGTTGCTGTTGCTGTTGCTGTTGCTGTTGCTGTTGCTGTTGCTGTTGTTGCTGTTGGGAGTGGTCTGAGGTGTAAGGCTGGTAGAAGTCGTTCGCTGCCATGTTCTCACGGATTTTGTTTTCACCTTTCTCCCGGAAGAGAGCGCTGGACGGAGGGCGCGGGAGATGGCGATGAAAGAACGAATGCGATGGGGTAGTAAAACGGAGAGATAGACGCAGGAATCGGGGGATGGACAAGGCAGGAAAAAAAAGTGATGGGTTCGTTCGAAGGAGGCGGGTTTCGAAATCAATTTTCCGAAACTCTGACGACAGCACCGCTCTGTTGCTTGGAGGAATGGGGGTTGGCCTGGTTCATTTTAGTGGCTGATCCACGGCAGAACAGGGGCGACGATTGGCCGTGGCACGGTGAGAACAGGATGGCCTGGATAGCCTGGATAGCTAAGGGGAGTTGGGATGCGGGAGTTTTGTTGTCGTTGGCTGCCTCAGCCGCACCCAGTTGGAACAGCCACAGCCGGACCACGCTGCCAAGCCGCCAAGCAAGCCAAGCTCCATTGATTTCAACAGCACCACTGACTGTGCTTTCTCAATTGCAGGAGGATTTGTCTGCACAACAACGGGAAGATTTTGTTCCTCCCACAGGATAAGAGCAAGCTACATCCTGAGATCTGCTGGGCACTGTGTAAAATAGGGGCAGTACAGGCCGCATGCACCCTGTACCCTGTACCCTGTACCCAGCAACTCATACTTCCTCGATTCGTACTCAGAGCTCTACTATTTCAAGATCTGTGTGTGCAGACAGTGTTGTCACTTCCTGTGCCTCCCAAGGCTGCTTTCTTTGATTAGAGATCGCCGCCGTTTCTTCTCCTTCTATCTAGGACACTATGTTGGATCAAAGGATTGGATATATGGATGAAGGTTTGATGTTTAAGAGGGCAAACATAGGGCGTAAATATGAGCTCCACTCTGGAGAGGAATTCTCTTTTTCTCGTGTTAATTTTTTAGCTCTTCATATTTGATGGGGTGGTTCAGGTTTAGCTGGCAACAAATGCTCCATATATATATATATATATATATATCCCTTGCACGTATTTGTTTGCCTGTGCTGAGGTTTGCCAAGGTTCTTATTCCATCCACAGCCTGACTTCAACAGTCTCTATCTTGAGATTGCCTTCAGCAAAAGCAAGCAGTGATATCTGTACTGTATTGAAGGCAATGGGTGTTAAAGACCCTGAAAAAGTATCTGAATGAATCTGACATTGTTTTTCATACATGGTGCTTGGGACAGACAACAAAAGCATCATGTAGAAAGAAAACAGCGAAGGGGCAGTCAGATCAATCAGATGATGTCCTATCTGCCATACATAAAAACATACAAAATGAAGTTTGAATCAGAGTGTCACGCCCGAGGTTGGGAGGGCTTAGGCATCCCCTGGGGGCTTTAACTACATAAATATAAAGTACTGACTCCAATAACAGCACCAGTTATTATCATGTGTGATGGTTAAACCTTGCCTGCCTGTGTCTAGTTGTACCGGTACACAAAGATGACAAGGATTTACAGCAATTCGCCTTTTCATGTTTTGTGTCACTGCCAGAGTTCGATGATATCATTTTACACTAGGAATGAGATTTCAGTTTAAATTCTTAGTGTGAGACAAAAATTTTGAAAAATCGACATCTCTACATTCCATAGCTCGAAGAAATCGATCTGGGCGTGCATGTGAGTAGAGTGGCGGATCTGAAGTGCCCACAAATTATCTATACAAGGGATGTTCTGCGCCTTGACTTAGGGGAGAAAAAAAGAGAGGGAAAAAATCCATATATCAAGCGTGAATTGCACGATATAGTCTTCTTTTTGTTGAAAGTCAGACACAAACAGCGTGGGCGGGTTCCAACCACTTCGATCAAGTAGAGAGCGGTGAGGTGATATGGGGGACCAGGGTATTTGTTAAGCCAACTAATTCATTCGCAATTGACGTATGCAACTCCAAATAGAAAAATTACCACCACCACAGAACACACAAGGAAAGACTAAATCAAATGCAATTATTAATTGTTCCCCGTTCTAACAATGTAGACGGCGCACATACATGTATGAGCGCAAGGGTGACAAACGCGAGGAAAACCGGCGAAAACACGTGGTTAATAATATTATTATGCTGATCCTAGATCAAAAGGAAAAACAAATCTTGTTGTCAGCAATACCTGCCTTCATTAAAAATATACATATGCATATTTTTGGCAGGCAAATTTTGGCCTGCAAGTCATCATCATTGGCTCGTGATTTCACGTTAAAAACCCAAGAAAACGTACCGGAAAACCAAGGAATGTAATGTTCAAGAAACCAAAAACCAAAAAACAAACCGGAATAAGAGAGGGCAAACGCCTTTCATAGCGGAGCAAAATTGAGATTTCCTTTTCTTTTTTTTCTTTCTTGCACTCAAGACCGCGGTAGCAGTTGATGAGAAACTGTTGGAGAGATGGCTATGGTGACTCCAGTACTCCAAGGGCCGCCGGGACAAGGAACCGCACCAGTACCAGTACTGCCATTGACCAATTTCAACTCCGCGGACACTCTCTCCCTCACGCCATCGATGCCCGCCCCGGTCAAAATCCACGCTAGCCGGCTCAGTTTCTGGAAGAGCAAGGGCGGGAAATATAAAAACAAGCCCCAGAGAAGCAGCGAGATAAACACAAGCAGGAAGGTGTTGGCGACGAATTTCTCCTCGGGGGTCATGACGTAGATGCCATAGGTGACTTCGTAGCGGTAGTAGGCGAGCTGGAGGCGGTTAGTGAACCGTCTGAGGAGGCTGGGTTTGTCGTGTCGGATCGGGGCGGAGTCGTCTACGGGATGCGCATAAGGGTAAGAGGTTAGTATTGACATTGATGTTGTGTCTGAGCTTGAGGAGGCTGCGGCTGAGGCTGGGGGAGCGGACGCGGATTTGACACGGGTTTTTATTAGGTGGTTGAATTGTAGACGGGAAGCGTTATGCGATCCAGTGAGCTGACTGCGCAGAGGCGAGGAGGTAAAGGTGGGAGGAGAGGTGGAGGTGAAGTGCTTGGTTTCGGTCGCCATTATCGTTTTGGGGTTGTGGTGCGCACGCAGGGGAAGGAGAGAGTGGGTGCAATTGCTTCTTTCTTATCCTTGCCGGAGCTTTTGAGGCCGCTGCCACGGCCCGGGACAACGGCACCGCAAAGTTGTGTCTCCTGGCAGCCACAGCGGGGAATGCGGTAGCGGGGGAGGAAGATGAAGAGGTTTGCTACAGCAAGATCACGGGGGAATCGAGGCTCTTGTTTTTCTTTGCGGAACACTCACATCAGGGATGCACCAGTTTCAACAAGGTAGTAAGCCCAGGCAGAGAAAGGCAACAACCACTCCGGGCAAGAGGAGACAGGACCAAGAGAAGAAAGAGAAAGGGAGCTTAAAAGAAGAGAATCATTAATTCATCCGTAAAGCAGTATCCATACGGAGAAGAGAGAAGAAGCAGAAAGAGAGAATACTATAGCGGAAAACGTGAACAGAGAGAGACTTAGAAGGATGAAAAAAAGAGGAAGGGATCTCTTTTCTCTTCTCAGATGTCGGGAATATTTGCCGAAGCACCCAGAACGATTTGTGATCGATCTTTCTAATCCCAGTCTTTTGACTTTATATACGTTTTTTTTGCTGCTACCCCACATTCTCTCTTTGCTGAAGAACACAGCTCCTTGGGCTCTCAATTATTTGGCGACCACGGGTGCCATGGATCCCCCGGCATCACGGCCAATCAACACCAAACCTCAAGAACGATTAAGGTTGTCAATGATTGTGGGAAACGACCCACGGAACCCCGATTCTGCCGCAGGCTATTATTGGTGGGGACGCCGTAATAATATCATGAAATCCTGTTGGTGTTTATTTGTTTGTTTTGATCCCGCGGTGGATTCAAAGATTGGAGCTGCAGCTGGAAACCTTTTTTCCCCTTAGCCAAACGCGTTGCCGGTGCATCCGAGCAGACACTGTGATTTTGACCTCCATAGTACAGCAGAAGAGGCGAAAGGAATCGAATAGACGGATCGAGCGGCAGAGAAGATCGGTGACATCATTCAGGTCAACCTTGATTCACTAAATTATAATAATTATCAAACAGAGGCGATTCCTCTGGTATGTGTCGTTAAAGTTGAGCCTCCAGAGCAAAAATAGTCGTCAGTTACTTAACTAGTTAGTTATGCCTTGTACTTGATTAGTCAGACATTTGAACAGGGTCTTCTTCAAATCTAAAGGGAACATGCTTAAATCTTGGGCAGAAAATCCTTCAGAATCGTGCAGTGATGTAAACATCTCAATCAAAGACCACCCTACTCAAATATAATTACCATGAAATATTATTAATACACACATCGGAAGAACCCACAATGAAATGGCTTAGTTATATCATCGCTCTCAGGCTCTAACCCTCTAACTAACCCCTAATCCTAACCGAATCCCAACCCCTAACCCCTAATTGCTTATCTCTAACCTCTAATCCGAATCCCTAACTCGGTGTTGAGGTGGTGGTGGTGCATTTGTTGAGATGGTGAGTATGAAGTTAGTGTGATGTGAGTGTGTTTTAGATGAGGTGATAGAATTTGAGCGTTCAACTTTTTTAAACAATGTGTACACGGTAAGTGTAACCCGAAATCCAAGTCATAGTTGGACGAAACAATGTGTCCTGCCGCCACCAATGATGGATATATTTACATACCGCAATGAGTAACCAGAGGTTCAAACCAAAGAATGCCAGCAAGGGGCGGAACAGACTCTCAAAACAAAGACCACTGGGAAAACGGCCCTCGAGCTTCCGTAACATGTGCAGAGTGCTCCAGATTGGACACGAGATGGCGTTGCAGCGTCTTGGAGTTGTTCAAGACGCCGATACTGATGACATCCATGCATAGTATTCGAGCTCGCCCCAATGAGGGAACATCAGCGCAAGGAGGCCCTTGGTGTGCCATTGCTGGAGGGAAATGAATTAATTCTCTTGATGGCGATAAGATGCACTCTATCAATAGGTCTTACATATTGATAAAATAGAATAACTGAACTTGTTGCAGGGCTGTGGGCAGCAATGTGTTAGCGGCCCGAGATATGTCCCATCTCAGGCATTGGAAAACCTCGCGCTTGATGGGCCGCTCTCAACTGTGGCATTTCTTTAATTGAAGCGCGAGTGAAGCGCGAGAATTGCCCCATCGATTGTTTCTGGAAATTCAGCGAATGTAATGCTTCTGGACTGCCCTCGAAGTCTTTGATTGTAAGTTAGATAAATCACCATTCCGATCCCTTCGTCACAAGGCAAGTCTATTACCAAACCGCCAATCCCAATTATCCCCGGCGCAAATACTGTACACCTTCACCCCTACCGGAGCTCCCAGGGAGGACCGTCCTTACCCATTCGTCCTCTCGCCGGACTCGACCGCCTACGCGCGGCGATTACAACCCCATCCCAATCCAAATCACCCGAACCTTCAATTCCGCATTGGGCGGCTGGTGCAACTGGGATGAGATTTTTGGGGAAAGCACTTGCGGAGGGTGCCAGGACCTATCTGGAAAACGGTGAGTTGTTCCTGACGACGAACGGCTGTTCTAACGAAGAGGTAGCTACTACGAATATAAGCCCGTTTAATGGTATTTTCGTGGTCACGCCGGACATCTTGCCTCTGGCGGTGAAGGTGGCAAGTGTGCAGAACCTGTAGCTGTGCGCTGCGGCGGTGTTTACGCGGGATATCCCCTGGGGAGAAGGTGGGGAAGTCGATAGAGATGATGAGGTTGCTCTCGAGGCGCTTGTTCCGAATAGGCTTTTGGGTATAGGGATGGAAGATTTAACGAGGATTGGTTGGGGTGCTCTAATGGCGGCTATAATAGTTTGACGTTGTGCGGACGATATATCAACTCATTTACTTTTTCCTTTGATATTTTTCTTGCATACCTTTCATGTATGCGCGTCAGTGTGGGGAGGATTCCGATATTGGTATTACGTCATCCCTTGATCAACCTTAATTTAACCAAGGAACAAAAATCCAGAGACAAGATTTTAGATGTTTTGAATGTTAAGGCTTGGACGGAAACAATCTTTACTGCTTTACAGCTCTTGCGACTCTGCATCCGTAAAATTCCCATTCTTTTATTCACCCCGTGATTGAGTGAGGTTTGCGGCTGACACGAACATCTGTTTCAGCTCTGTACCTCCACGCTCCTATTTAATGCGCCCTGCAAAGAAACCTGCATAAGAACCTGCATAAGAACAGCCTTTCTCACCCTCCAGAGCATCGCCATCATGGTTGTTGATGAACGAGATGACCCTCTTGTCAAAGCCCTCCCACCCGAAACAGATTACCTGACTTATCTCACCATCCTAGAATACCAATTGACGCGGGAACGCCTCCCGATTCTCCACAATCTTCTCCAAGATGAAAAGCTGACCGTAAATATTGGCTGGGACCTGGTCCAGCTGCTTCTCCCTATGATGCCGGCGTCCCAAGAATGCCTGCAGGATGTGGCCAGGCTAGGGAATCCGCGAGAGGTTATTTTGCGGGTTTGTAATTCATTGATGAAGTTGGAGCCTGTGCAGGACGAGGATGGAGATGATATGGACAGAGAGGACGACAGGAGACTCAGTGAAGCCGTTGGAGAGGTTAAACTGGAGGAGGAACCCCGTATGAACGACAACGACGAAAATGCAGACGATAAATCATCAGCGGCTACCTCCAACGTGCCCGTCCATGTCCTACAATTCAACTGTCTCCTTTCCATGCTCTCAGTCCTCCACTCCCGCATCCAGACCAGATATCCCAGTCGTTTTGTTGCTACCTCCCTCCAAGCCGTGCTGGAAGCATACACTGCATTCCCGACCGTGGAAACGACAGCTGCAGTGCTAGAATTCTTCAGAGACATAGCGGGAAAGAAACGTCCCCGTCTCCCGCCGCGGAATACGAGCGAATCAATATTATTGACGCAGAGTGCGCAAGAGACTACTGCGCCAGATCCCGAAGCTGAATCGCATCCCGGAACTGTAGGGTCTGAGGAAAGCGCTTTGATCAATAGACTTATGCAGTTTGGTCTCATTGAGCTTTTGAAAACATACCTTCTACATTGCGTCAATGCGACGCCTGCTGGCATGCTGTGGGCACTTCGGTTACAGGAGAAATTGGATACTAGGAACCAGATGCACTCCTCTCTAAGCTTAATTGGGGCGTTTGGGAAGGAGGACTATTTGAAAGAGCGCGATATGACCGTTGGGAAGATTATTGTATGTTTGTCTGAATTCCTTAGCGCCCGCTATTTTTTTTTCCTATTGCTGATTTCTCATGATACTAATTAATTCTTTAATCCTATCTTTAGGCACTTTCACGAGATTTTGGCATAGAAACAAATGAACTGCTGGATATCATTTCCAAGCCTGGTGACCAGCAGCCACCTCCTCTAGACTTTGAAGAAACTCCGAAACACGCGGAAGATATCCACCTTCAAAGACACGGTTGTCTCCTGCTGCTGGCAGCGCGGTCTGCGGCTGATAAACTGCTCTCGTCAGGCCAGCCAGTAAAAGCTATTCCAGTCTTCCCTGATCTTGCCGCCATATATTCACATTTCCTCGGCGAAGGTGAATCTCCATATTCAGTTGTGATGGAAGAGCCCGAAGCTCTGGTCGATTCGCTCTGTTCGCTGGCCGTCATTGCGAGTTCTAACCCATCTTCATCTCCTCCAAACGAAACTGAATTTACCCCAATTCATCATCCAGCTCACGGCTTGTATCCGTGCGCCTGGTTTCCGCAGTTTTAGCCGGATGGAGCGCGTTCCGTCAACAATATTTCACAGCAACCCCGACCCAGTCGTCCGTTTTAATCTCATCCGACAAATTCTCGAGGACGAGGATTTACAATACGCCCGAGAACCAGCAATAGGATGGCTCAAGGAGGATCTCCTGGCAGCAACAACGCCAAACGTACACCCTGGTCAGAAAAAAAACCCTTTCATCGACCCCACTCACTTCGCCATCCTCTTCCCACGCATCTACGAACCCATCCCGGATGACTGGCTTTCGCTCGGGACCGCCAAAACCGACCATCCCATCAACACCTGGCTGACATTTACTCAACATCTGCTTCCCTACCATCTCGCCATCCTGAATCTGTACTATTTCCTCACCCAATCCGCAACCCTCTACAAACAGCTACAGATACAGGAACTCCACCCAGCCTTCGAGTCTAAGTTCCTTGCTCCGCTGAGGACGTTCGTGCAGCAGATATCGACGGACGCGGAGATCAAGGCTCGGGTTGAGATGGAGATTGGCAACGAGGCGGAGCAGGTGGGCCAAGGTGCAGCGGAGTTGATGTTACATATCATTGGGGAGATTGAAGATGCCTCGGCTGGCTTGTTGGTAAACGCCGGGCAGGAGGGGTCATCCAACTGAAAACTTTCGAGTATCATCTTGCCTTCAAAGGACTCCAATAAAGTCCAAGTTTTGCCAGTTGGCTTTCTTCGTCAAGTTTGTCAGTTGTTAGTTTATTTTTCTTATAAACGTTTATGGGTTCATTTTATTGTCCAGGTCTGTCGCCTCAACTCTCTCTGTACTATAACCTGCTTCGTTTAAATTTGGCAGCTAGTCATACAGACACGGGTATAACAGAGGTTTTAACTGCTTCAACGATTTGAGCTCTCTACAAAATATAGATATTTACGTACACATTATGGGAGTTTTTAAAGAGGAGTGCAATGGCCGACGAAGGAAACCACAGCATAGGACCTAAATGATATTATAGTCCTTCCGCCTTAGAAGAGGGCGCAGTAATTAGAGTGATGTTTGAATGAGCAACTGTGGCGTTTCCGATTGCAGGGAATACTAACTCCCGAACACGAGGATCAATCATTCCGACGCAAACTTATCAGCCGTCTTCAATTCTTTATACCTCGTCTGTCGTAGATGCGCGGTAACATCAGATCCATTCTTCTTTGTTTTTCGCATCCTATCCAACAGCCATTCCAACCATGAAGTTAAAATCAGGTTCCAAAATCCCAACAGCAAGATACTGCGCTCTAACATTCCTTACCATCCTTCCCGCGAACAACTCTGCATACCACCCCACTGTCAGCCACTCCCAACTTCACGATCTCGTATTAGACGACCTGGACAGTTCAACAACAATCCAAAATACATACATCTGGCACTCAACTTTGAAATCTCAGAGATCTAGAACAGGTCTAGATAGTAGCAATAATGCAGAAAGCAGCGGCAGCAGCAGCAAGAGGAGGGGGAGCAGCAGCAAAGGCAGCAGCACCCTCTCACACAGTCATATATCCCGCAGCACCGTTTCCAGCAGCAACATCAACCACACCAACATGCGACGAGTCACTGTGTCAAACGCAGAGTACATCTTGGGATCGCACCTGCGCAGGTCAACACTATCGGGCACGGGGCGCATCACGCATTCCAAGCTGAGTGGGTCTGAATTCCTGTGCATGCCAGACGACAACAATAACATCCCCACTACCACCACGACGCCAAATCCGGTTACAAATATCGCAAAAACCGAAGTCGACAAAAGCAATATCCGCAACTCCATCGTTGGCCCATTGCCGTGCACCATTAAACGGAGCAAGCTCGACAATGTGAAAATCTCGCAGAGCATGATTGAGGATTCGAGTTTGAAGGATTGCGATATCGAGGGTTGCCAGATTTCGAAGGGGAAGTTTTCGGGCTTGTGGTTGAGGAATGGGGTTTGGGAGGATGGGGAGCTCGTTGGAGAGGTGAGGAAGGGGGAAGGGGTGGTTTTGAAGGCAAAGAATTTTGCGGAGATTGAGGAGAGGGAGAAAGAGAGGGAGCGGGAGAGGAGTAGAAGGGCTGAAGGAGAAAAGCGTGGACAGGAGAGAGGTATTGGGATAGGAGGAGGAACAAAAGGAGGTATGGAGGATCCTCTTCCGATTCCTGCGTCTGCTGGCGCTCAGGGGGATAATGTGCTGTTGGTGGGGATATCGTCGGGAGAAGCCAGTGGCTTTATCTGTCCCCCCCAGGGCAATTTTACGGTAAGGGAGAAAATTGGGACTTTGTGTAGCATTTTCCTTGCATACTCCATAGATACATATTTTTACATACCTAATTTTACCCTTCCTTCCCCCCTTGCCAAGTCAGGTATTCAAGTTACTTACGCAGGAGCTTCCAGCATGCCAACCCGCCCCAGATACCACCGCCAAATTTCGATTCATTGGATCCGACACCAGCAGCAGAGTCAGCAGCAGCAGCAGCACCAGCACCAGCAGCAACATTAACACGCGATCAGCACCAAAACCAACGTCAAGCACCTCCACTCCCTTCGAAAAATCAACCACATATCAGCACGCAGGATGATTGTCCCAGCTCGCCGTCCACCGACACTTATTCGAGTGCTGCCGAAAGTTTGCTCGACCCTGATGAGGAGGGCGAGTTTGTGCTTCAGGATCTTCCCGATGTTAGCCCTTTATGCATTGACGATGACAAACCCCCGCCATATACACCATGAGAGGGGCTTATGTTTGGGGTGGTTTCTTTTAATAGATTATGATATGAATACACCGCATACAATGCGGAAATGAGGCGACTATCCCTCCTCCCTTGCACAAGCGTTATTCTTATCTCTCCTCTTAATGATTTCAATGACCCTCAAGATACCTTGATACGAAGTTATGAAAAAGGCCGGAAGAGAGAGCTACGTGGGAAAGGAAAGGAAAAGAAAGGAAAGGAAAGCTTCCCCCCTCGCCCAATTTAATGTATAATTACATCTACTCTCGTCTTAATTCCACTTTTTACTACTAAATATAAAGTATCATTGATTGCAAGAGGAACAAGAAAACACCCACCAGTGATTGAATAGATAAATGTCATGTAATGTATATGTCGTCTGAACTTGCTGCGCTCAGCACAGGCAAAGCAGAGCACAATACAAAAAAAGGGGAACTGGCCCGTCCAAGATGCCCAGCCTATCCCTTGTGAGAAAGAAAAAATCATGGCGAAAAAATAGTCAAAAAGTCCCAGAGTAAAAAAAAAAAACAAGTAGAAGTCATCATATTGGGGGAAGAAATACATAGTGGATCAGGGTATAATGAGTGTCGTGAAATGGCCTAATAATGGCGATATCAATTTGGCAAATGGAAGCCATAAAACATGGAATATTCGAGAAAGAATGATAATGGAAACAAAAATTGATGAAAAGAAATTGGGGTTTGCAACAAATACACATTGCATTTATGGCGGCCGGCTGAGTTGGAAAGGACACAGGGAAACGAAGGGAAGGGAAGAGAGAAAGTAGAAAATATCCCATTTCAATTTTTTAAACCCCATGTATCCAACACCCGCCTCATCCATCCATGCATGCATGACCAATGAGGTTCACCTTTTCTTTTTCCCCTTCCTAGGACTCTCTTCCCCAAGCTACTTCCGAATGTTCACTCGGACAGCACAAACTAAAGTCGTGGATTGCATGGACTTGTTCTGCGAGTGAAGACCGATAAGGGTGATAGTGATGTCGGAGAAGCTACCGGAAGAAGGGGCCAGAAAGCGGTACATATCCAATGTTAAGTACGAGTACAACGTTCTGATAACTGAGAAAAACGAAGGGATAACATCACAACATAACTGGCATTGCCTGATCAGATTGAAAAAATGGTGAGTGGATGGGGATGGGGGCCTGGGGGCCGGGTGTGGGGGGGAGGGGGAGGACTTTCGCATCAATATCGTCAAGAATAATAGGTAAAAAAATGGGAAGGATAGTGGGAAAAACGGGAAGATTTCACAGAGCCTCCATGCCAAGATCAAATACATTTTGATTTGCGCGGATATAGAAAACGTACTCGCTAAAACAACTCCGTGAAGAAGGCAAGACCGCATCAGGTAATCCGGGTAGATACCAGGAGCATTGCGTCTCTCAATACGAAAAGGGCAGTTGTGTATCGTTGAGAAGCAGAGTTCGGGAGAGTGTCTGTAGTGTTCGTTTCCTTTTCCTTTCTTTTCCTTTATTTGACTTTTTCCCTAGTAATATCATAGCTGGTTGCGACGGGTAGTTATGGTATTGAGGTTACGATCGATAGTTGGCTGCGTAATTTTCATCCGAAGAAGAGGAGGTAAAGAGAAGATGTGCTAGTCGCAAGGAAAGCAGCGAGTAGCGACCATTGGTAGTTTTGACTTCTTTTATCCCCCTCTCCACAATCGCCTCTCGGAGTGTGAGCACGCACTCTTGATCGAAAACTTCGCATAACTGTTCCCAAACATGCAAATAACAGGAGCAATGTCAAAGAGAACTGGAGGAACTCTGGATCCACGGAGCGAGTAAGAAAAATTGGTCGTTTTCAATATCAATGTAACTGAGGTCGAAGCACTCTGTAAAATGTTCCCCCCGTGGCAGATGCCACGTATCGTGATGTAGATATTCTACATCACAATACACTGGCCGCCGCTGTTGCGGACAAAGACCGGGCCTAGAAAATGATGGTCTGGTCAGCATTAAGGCTCAGAAGAGGAACGGCGTTTATGACATGGAAGCAATTCTTACCGGTCTCGGGGGCTTTTGGTGGGGCAATGTTGACGGTATCAGGAGACATTTTTGCTTGAAAATTGTTTGGTAGTTTGAGGAGAATCGTATATCTCTTGCAAGGTTTGGTAGTTGGAATATTGGGAGATTCTTATTTAGACTTTCTGGGAACTGATGTATAAAGTAAATAGTAGAAAGTAGAAAGTAGAAGGGGGGAGGAGGAAGGAAACAACATAGAGTTATATATTCATCCTGAAGCCTGGATAATGGAGCTGGGCCAAACAGTGAAAGCAGCGAACCCTTACAATTGTATGGGGATACCCAGGACAATTCGGGGATCTTTCAAAGGAAAATAGAATTCAGAGAACTGTAATTTCCCCAGGGGGTTGGTTGTATTGTGTATCATGCTTTCAGTCACTTGCACGTGGCTTTGTCGTGGCATCATGTATTGTAGGAGAATACACGCAGCTAGCGACCCTCTATGGTGTAACACTATCTGACAATCGATCCCAAAGTGGAAAGCCCGGTGTGGGAATTACGGGGAATGCTCATGGGGAAATTAGGCTGTATGTTCCTGGGAAAGTCCTTAGTATTGTTCGCCTTAGTATTGTTCTTTTCAAAAACGGAAAAGGAGAGTGGAGACTGAAACGAGCTTAAAAGAAACTAAAAGTGAATATATGGAATAGGAAAAGGAAAAGAGATAAAGAATATAGTGGATTAGACTGTTTGCGGAATTTTGAAGCTCGTGGAGGCCACAGCCGAAGACATTCCCCCGTGGAGATTTAGGACCTGCAATAAAGAGATTACCAAAGATTATCATAACAAAACTTAGAGAAAAGGGAAGCAGGTGAGTTCCCATCAAATTTCCCGGATGAGAAAGGTTCAGAAAAAGCAGTGAAAAGGAAATGAATAGAAGGAAACATGCGATGCATTCTATCCACCGAGTCCTGCCTGAAGGTGCTTCAGCCAGCAGGTAAGATATGTTATATGCAGTTCCACGTTATCTAGAATGCAGCTGTCCGCAAACTGAGAACTACGTACCCACTTGATCATAAGTTCGACGTTTCTGCAGTGTATAGTACGCCAGATTGACTTCGGGCCCCAGAAATGGAGGACCCCACGGATCCACAACCCTTTCAAAGGGCGGAGAGACCAAAAATCCATCTCGCTTACCAGCCAGATGCTGAGACACGAAAATAAGAGCTAAGCCCATTGCAGACACATACACTCACATGTGCTGCT
>NW_001813977.1:538357-554862 GCF_000149585.1 Histoplasma mississippiense
CGGACGCGGAAAGGGAGCCAACGGTGGAAGATTAAGGCCAAGAGAAGGCAGCGATAGGAAAGAAGCGCCCTATCAAACCCGTCATGGTCCCAGCAAAAAAAAAAAAAAAAAAAAACAAAGGGGGGGGGGCGGGGGGCCACCGTGCAGGAATACCAACTTGGTTCTTGCAAACATACTCCGCTGCATAGGAAGAGGCAGATATGCATATCAAGTCACACTTTGTAATAGCCTGTTTGCTCAGACATTTGGCAGCATGTCTCCCTCAAGCCTTGGCGTCCGGGAGCGGAATGGGGTTTTCGAGGAGCATCGGTTGTTGCATGCCCGCTTCTTGCTCCACAGCATCAATCTTACCTTCATCAAGCTTCTTGATAGTCCCAGGTTCCTCCAGATATCACAAAATTCCCCCACAAACCCTTCTCCAGATTTTGGGAGCACGGAGCACGGCTTGGACAAACATCGGGGCGATGGAGAGGCATAACATTTTCATTGTTCGCCATCCTCGATAAAGCCCGGGCGGAGCTCAGCCCCAACATCCCCGCAAGCCTCGTCTCCACTCGTGCAAGAAATGGCCATTGACCAGCAGGAGCCCATATTCGTCAGAGTCCCTCGTTCAACGAGATGTGCTGGTTGTGCTTGGTTTGGTCGATGTGTGTCGTTGAAATTGAGAATTTCCTCAACGGAGTGACCTGCAGGCACTAATCTAGAAGTGTCTTAGTCTAGCCTCACGCTAAACTGAATGCAAACAAAGACCAAAGACTGGAACATTTACATAAAGGAGAAAGAAAGGGAAAAAGGAAACTCAGCTTAGTATTGTTCTTGCACAGAACAATATAAAACATGCTACGTATACTTATATATAGTCTTTGCCCACATTCCCTTGTGCTACATGTTTGCGATGAGTGAAGTTAGACTTTTCAGTCACAGGCCATGCAACGATACAATGTTGTGTGCTTGGGAATTCATTGATACATCATTCCGAGGTTCTCATTTTAAACACTAAACAGGCTTGATGAACGCAGCATTTCTTCATGGCTTCTGAAACACTGAATGTGAGTTTATGTGGAGAGCTTTGTGGAGTCTAGGCCTGCAGTAGGGACTTCCTCGAGTTTAGAGTGGATATGCACAAATCTCGGGCAACGTATTCTGCCTTGGCTTGTTTTAACTGAACGTGGGGGTGGGGATCGCGTAGAACTAATTTTGGGCACTGCATCCAAACGATATACGTCATTCGTCATTCATTCAATTTCCATTTCTTGTCATAAGCAGTTCAGAGGCAGGGGGATAATCCCCAAGGTAAAAAAAAATCAGCTCTCGTAGCAAAAACTGGTATACCAACATTATCTCGTTGTATGGCGGCTCGGACATGTTGGGAGACCAGTGGCTAGCCCAAATCCATTCAGCATGTGAGATAACAAGAATATGGTTAGAAATTTCATGAACATATCACATAAAAATAGAGAAGCAAATATAACAAACGTTCAACTGATGGGTAATAAAAAAGTCCACAAGACATCGAATGAAGAGGTGGTAATGACCTCAGGTGTATAGAGGTGCCGTAAGGCTATTGAACGTCATCCCTTCTTTGGCAATGTCCTCTTCAATCAAGAACATCAAGGGCATCTCCACGACCGTTCCCTTGACCTTGCTCAACTCCTCCTTGACCTGCTGTACTCCTCCTGGAAAATCTTCGCGAACGACATGGCCTATCAAGTATGGTTTTTCCCGTGTTTCCCCTTCTTCATCTTTTTTCTCCTCCCCGACAGGACTGCGGAAGGAATACTCGAAAAACTCCTTGTAGTCGTTCCAGTGTCGGATTTTATCATCGGGCACAGCGTGGAAAACTTTACGATAGACCTCCGTGTTCTGTTTTGCGCGGGAATTCCAGAAGCTCTGGAATGTGTCAGATAGAGGGTCGATGACGATTTGATTCTCTGGTGAGTTCATATCGTAAGAGTTGGGCACGCCCACTGGCTCAGAATTAGCAGTTGACCTCTCATAATCTTGAACCGGAAGCAAGCCCAAATGTTTTCGGCATAGTTGTCGTCGAAGAGTAGTCGCAAATTTGCTCACGAGGTACGGTTTGCCGTCCATTGATGATTCCAGAGGAGTAGGGTCTTGGATGATGACAGCAATTTCCGAATCGTGATCGCCCAGCTGGGAACGGTCGTTGAGATTAGCACTTCCGCAGATGACCGTTCTGTCGTCGGCAATCAAAACCTACACACACCCATTAGTACAGCCATTGAAATGTCACTCAGCCAAACAAAGAAAATAGGTCGAAAGCTTGAAAAAATGTGGGGTAACAAACCTTTGAATGCACATAAAGTTCCTCGCTGACAAAGGCATCAATTTCAGAAACATCGCCGGGATGTTCCCATGGCACTTTTCGAATGTCCTCGCCACCAAGCATATAGCACTCGCTTACGCTATTCCAACGACCAGATCCGCTTGAATGGGAAACCTGCTGTGCAGCCCGTTGGTATGGTTGATAGGCCGTAGTAGTATCGAAAGCGCTAGTTCTGCTCGCAGCAACCTTGTCATCATGCTGCTTTTGGGCGTCCTGGTAGTCAACCCCACTTTTCTGCTCAACTTTTCTCATCTCTGCGCTTGCGGTAATCCTGTCATAGTTGCGAAGGTTATAGAAACGGATATAATCCATCGGGTTGTATCCCTCCTTGGCAATCAGTTCCATAATACTATGGCCTCCACGGTTGATGGAAGCGTATTGGAATTCCATAATCGCACGAATCCCGAGAGCAGCGTCATCACGAAGCTCTCCCGCAAAGCAGGGAATTGCTGGGATGACAATTATTATCATGTACTTCTGTCCTGCTCTCGCAGCACGAAGAATCCGTTCAACAATAGCCGCACCAATCTTGTTTTCGACAGGTTTCTGAACATCACCAGTCGCTGTGATGAAGAACTGGTTTTCAATGTATATGAAATGCTCGCTGTCGCGAATTATAGCCGCGTATGCATCCATAATTGAGTGTTCTACTGGAATACCATGGCTCCATTTGGCTGAGCTACGAACTATCTGACAAGACATGTTCGCCGGCGCCCTCGCAGTAGAACCAGGAGTACCAGAGAAATATCGATCCTGATATTGGTGCACCTGCCCAGCAAGTTGACCTCGAAGGATGTTTCCAAAATTTCCAAGGTCATTTCTCAATCCACGGAGCTCAGAAGTCAGAGTGCGATCCTGGTCAGTTTGCTGTTGGTAGCCTGGTTGGAACTGCTGCTGATAGCCTTGGTCATAGTGAGGTTCTGGCCCACGAGTCTGCGAATGCTGGCTAGCTTGAGTTGGAGGGGGAGGGAAATATGGCGTCTGGGACTGCGATTGCTGAGGTGGAGCGGCCCATTGAGGTTGCCCTGATTGATTGCTACCGCTATATTGGGTTTGAGACGGTGGAGGGCCAGGAGGAGGCGGGGGGTACTGCTGGGTCTGACCTGGAGGAGGTGGCTGGTGTCCATATTGTTGCTGCTGCTGTTGCCCATGTGATCCAGGAATGGTGCCAGCTGGCAGCGGTTTTCCGTAGAGAACCAGCTTCGAGTATCGAGAGTCCTGACGGACATTGTATTTTTCGTCGTAAATGAAGTTCCATCGCTCAACGAAATGCCTCCGAAGGTCCTCAACAGCAGGCCCGTGCAGACTAACTGAAATATCCGACCAGCCCATGCGGGAGTTGCTCTTGCGATCAAGAGTGTTTTTTTCCCAATGAAGCACATCCTGGAAATCCAAAACACGAGCATTGTTATAATCCTGACCAGGGAACACAGTATCCCTGATGTCGTTAGGATGAACATCAGAAATAGAATGTTGATGGGTATCCCAACGGCCATAACACAAATCAAGTCCACCCATGAACGCAGTCTTCCCATCAACCATGCAAAGCTTTTCATGGTGAGCCCAATAAAGAACAACATCACCACTCATCCCGTACAAACCTTTCAAAGCATCTCCGGAAAGCTTGGATACGCCGGCTGCGCTGAGAGTCAAGTTTTTGAATGAATCTATAACAGAAGAATGGATAGATTGCCGATCAGGCAGATGATCTGGGTGGCGGAATACGGCAATGTTTGGATGAAGATCCTCCAGATGATGCTTAGTGTGAGAAGACGATACTGCCATACGACAAGGAATAAGTTTTTGCTCATTATCTCAATATTTGTGTAAACCCGACTGACATTGCTGATGTGTTGGGTGAAGATTGAATACTTACAGGTCATTGCCTGGGTGACCTCTTTATACACAATTACGTTGACACGCACCCCGCGTTGAGCTGCAGCCTGCAACATTCGATCGAGTCTGTACTGCTCATTTTTGGAAGGCGGGCGTCTCAAATATAGCTCCGGAGATAGCCACCCTATAATAGAAAATAATTAATCGACGGAAAAAGATGTAAAGATGTATGATATGACGATGTGTGTAGATCACTGACAATCGAGGATCCAAACCGACTCCTTTGCATTCTCCAACGCCCTAGAGATGGCGTACATATAATCACAGCCATCGACATACCACTTGGCATCGCAGTGCTCCCTGGGCGGTGCAAAGCTTCCAAATCGATTCTGTGAGTTTGATGGGCCCGGGCCATACTGGGCATACGCTTGAGGATCCAAAGCAGAGCCAAGTTTCTGTGCTACATCGGAGCCAATTCCTTGTATCTTGCCGAGTAGCCCCGACACCATATCAGACTTTGGTGGTTTGCTTTGATGGTAGGGAGGGTTCTGGCCTTGGATAGGTTCATTGTATGGTTGTTGGCCAGGGGCGGTATAAGGTTGCTGAGATTGTGGAAACTGTTGTCCGTAGCCATGGGAGCCGGGTTGTCCCTGAAACCTTGTTAGGGGAACCATAAAAATACGTATTCCACAGACGATCTCCAGATTTCTTACCTGATAGCCACCTTGAGTATCGTAGTGCGACTGCTGATATGGTTGCTGGGAGGGCTGTCCGCCCGAGTAAGTCTTGTATTTATCACGGAACTTGTGGAGAGTGTCTCCTAGGAGACTCCTCTCCCCTCCCCCCTCCCCTCCTCCTCTTTCAGACTCTCCTTGTCCGCCATAATGCCCGTAGGCCAAAGGGTCTTCTTTTCCGGACATATTGAGGTTGGGTTGCGGCTGACTGCGCAGTAGTGCGGGGCAAGGGCTTTCAAGAAGGGCGTTCGACTTGCGCTGTTTGAAATTTTATTTGATATAACTCTCACAATAAAATGAAACGAATCTTCGATTCCAAATCTACGCAGCCTCGAGCATGGCCCAAGAAGCGAAAAGAAAGAGAGTGCCTCCTTTATGTGACGGATGATTATGTCTATCCTGAACTGGTGGAACACGCGAAGTGGGGGAAGGGCCCCATGTGGCTTTGCTCAGCCACCAAGACCGTGGCGTCACCGTCCACTCACAGCGCTCGGTCTTGATGCATCTCGTCTTCCTTGATCCCGTTTGCCGGATAAGAGACTCGGAGGAACATGCCAGCAATGAGTTGTCCACAGGGCCGTCAGCAGACTTTCGTAGACTTCAGCGGACCTCAGCGGACGGACAGTGGACCAGCCACACGACCTTCTCCTCCAGCCTACTGCATAAAATTGCCGCATAATCAGGCCAGCAAATTCGCACTCAGCAATCAAGTTGTGACGTTTAGCTGCGCCGGGATTCGGGATTCGCGCAGGCAACGAACGATCTTAAGCCTGGATTTGGTGTGGGATATCTATGCCTCTTTCCGCCGCTTTGCTACAGAGGGGGTCAAGGGCTCTCAGCAGTAAAGCTCTCAATGACTGCCGCCCTTCGGCTGAGTTCACAGTCAATCAAAGTAATTGTGAGCCGGTCCGCGTAAGGGGACGAGCAAGGTTAATGCCTTCATCTGCCATCCCGAGGGAGTTGCGGACGCATCAGAGACGCAATGATGAAAATCGTTGACAAGAGGATTATTTTGTCGTCCACTGTGCTCGTTATGTGACCTGGAGGATAGTTAGTCGCCAGGAAGGCACCATTCCAACCATCCAGGGATAAAATTGGCGAATCACCAGAAACACTATGAGGAGGGGCTTTGTTTTTCCTCCTCCAATTTCTCAGAAGATTACTCTTGATGAACCATAAACCCTACAGTAACAACATTAGTAGTCCTCATCCTAACCCAGGATGGCTAGAAATCCCAGCCAAGCTTCAGCAGCACAGACCCCCCCATTTGCCGTCATGACTGTGCTTGGCAGATCGGTGATGCTCCCAACTATTCTATTCTGCCCATGCTTCCTTAGGAAAACATTCCCGCAGCTCAACATCTCAAAATCACGATATTGAGCCAAATAATGCGTAAATTCTTCGAGAGCCTCCATTCGCATAAACTTCTCACAAGCAAGAAGCGCCAAAAACCCTCAATCGACCATGACAACTGCCCAATCAATGACCATTCGTCCTTCCCCTTTTTCTCCCTTCCGCCAGAGATCCGCAACCAAATCTACTTTGCTCTCTTTAGCTGTGACCAAGCCATTCACCTTTTCCATGTTAAAGAAACCCTCTACCTACTCCGCTGCCGCCAGTCAACTCCGCACCTCGACGGGACCTGTTGCCCCCATCTCTCCCTAGCCGACGGCGCCATCCCGTTCATACGCGACTCCTTGGCCAAAATCTCTCACTGCGATAATACATGTAAGTCAAGAATTAAGACGCCACATTCAACCCTCGCCCATCTACCCACTTCCATCCTATACGCAAACAAGCAACTATACAACGAGGCAGCCGCCGTGCTCTATTCAGAACTCAGCTTCGAAGCCTCTGAGCTCAAGACTTGGATCCTCTTTGCGCGCATGGTGTCACCTCACCATCTGGCGCTCATCAAGCGGTTGTGGAGCACCTGGATTGGTTTACCGTGTTTAACAATGGCGCCGGTACGTCCTGGTGCTACCGGTTATGCCTCATACGAACAATATACGTTGTGGGACGAGCCGTGGGACGAGTTTTGGGCGATTGTGAACAGTAGGATGGACGGCTTGGTGGAGCTCGGCTTTTGTATGAATTACGATGCGCAGTATTTGGATCGATCGACGGGGGCGAAGTGGCTGGAGCCTATGTTGACAGTCAGAGGATTAAGGAACCTCGACGTGTGGGTTCGGGATAGGATTGGGGGCCAGAGTAATAGGCGTGGAGAGGATGAGCCTGGAGCGAAGCGAGAGGGAGAGGCCTTGGTGCAATTTTTAAAAGGGATTATGTGTCAGGGTAAACGGCAAAAACTGGTTGATGGTACTCATGGTGACCTTCCTGCAGAGGTAGTCGCTGGCGGTGAGAAAAATCAATCAGGATTGGTTTTCCCCGATGTATTCTTGTCAATGCGTTGAGACTCCTAGGGAGATCTCATATACGTGCGTTGTTGATGGTGTTTTCAACAGAGCAATGTACGGCCAGGGAGCATAATCCTCGATCCCGAGGCCCTACATCCGTTGAACCGTACTCCGTACATAATTTCCAAGCCGCCGATATGGAGCCATCAGAGTCGAAGTGGATATCTCCGTGCCGATCAGGCTAACTCGGCAGTCAACGAACAAGCCCAAACCCCCAAACCCTCGACCTCTTATTTCAACAAATGTGACACCCTACCGTCCCAGCATTTTATTTTATTTTATTTATTTATTTATTTTTTTTTTTGGACTCGCAACCCTACAAAACTTAAAGAATCCAGCTTCCGCAGCTTCTTCATCACAGTCGGTGTCAATCGCAACATCGCGACCTCTTGCTGGTTTTCTCCACCGGGAGCCAAGCATCCAAGCAGGGCCGCTTTTGTCTGACAAATTTTTGGAATGCTTTAGTAATGGTGTGTTCGCATGCAGCTCCAAGGAGGCCATTAGCCTGGACATATTTCAAGGTGTGTACCAATACGCAGAGTGGAGAATTTGCTTAACTGATGAGCTTCAAGATCTAGTATTGCTACTATATTTGGGAATTCATACGTTGGTGTTAAATATGACCTCCGCGCGGGTTAGGTTTGTAGATAAACTTGTGTTTACCTCGATAGACAATCTTGATGTGATGGATTTCCAAATAACTTGCCCCGGTTTTATTCCCCAAATACAGATATCGCCACAGGGAGCAAGTTGTCTTCATCGCCCTGTTATCTGATGTTGAGGAGGAGATTACTGGTCCTTGGGATGAACTCCACTCTTACATGCGAAGTTCCAAGCGCCAAATGTGAAAATATAGTATGGATCCCAAGATTTTTGCCAATAGAAGAAACCTCAGCGCTTGGTCTTGCTTGAAATCTTATTGGAAACCCCGAGACTGGAGTTCAAATGGCCCTGACCCAGGTGGCAGGGTTACTAGCCCCGAATACTTTGTCTAACTTGTCAACTGGTTTGTAGCAGATTTATCATCTCCAGTGTATATCTAGCGTTGTATGGATGCGCCGGGCTCCTTTCCCACCGCCCTACTTGAGTCCGTCGATGTTCGGTCTTGATTTTAAATGTTGAGTCAGACATACGTCCGTTGGCGATGTGACATGCTGAGAAGCCCTTCAACCCTGAGGGTTCAGCTCCGGTCCTGGTGGAATGGATATAAAGATCCTAATTACGGACTGCTTCCGGTTTTTCCTGCCAGAGTGAAGGAACGAAGGAATTTTTTGTGTCTTTGCTTCATTGACACCCCCTAGATGCAGGGCTAACAAACCGCTTAAAGTTATAATAATCCCAAAATCCGTTTGACCAAGCCTAGAGTACAACATGATGGCCGAAAAGTCGTTTCGTCCACTTGCATCACCACAAAAAACGCCATCGTACATGCAACTGAGAAAAACGCTCAGTCAAAATCGTCGAACCAATATTATCCGCGACAATTTCACTATCACCACATGGCTTCTGGTCGGCGGGTTGATCCAAGGCGTGGTTGTTGCTCTGTTGGGCTATCTTTCTCTCCTCCCAGCCGTCGCAGTTCTTGCTTACCGGTTCGGTAACAACCTTCTCATGGCCTTGGGCTGGACAAAGAACCGCTACCTCTCAAACGTACTTCTCACCAAATTTACGGCCCAAATGCCTTGCTCGGACGGATCCTTTGGCTCGACCTTTGCCGAGCGACCCCTGGTCGTATTCTTGATAGGAGCGAAGTCCAGTCACCCCCTTGGAGCCTTCGATCCTGTGTTTTTAAAATTGGCCGACTACTTCTCTAAAATGGTACGGGAGCTCCGAGAGACTGCCGAGGAGTCCGGGTACCTAGGCTCCTCGGCCTGGATCAGTACAGAGGACACAACAACTAATGAGCTTATGAACGTGATGTACTTCCGGGATTTCGAGTCACTGCACAAATACGCCCACGGGCCGTTACACATTAAGGGGGTGAAATATTGGTCGAGCGTCGTGAATGACACTCCCCATGTCTCTATATTTCATGAGACATATGTCGTACCACAGGGTCGATGGGAAAATATCTACGTGAACAGCAGGCCGACGGGGCTAGGCGCTGCTTCTTTCCCGGTTCGTTCGGCCCAGGGCAAAACGGAGACGGAGTGGATGAGCCCGATTGTTGACGCACGGACGGGGGCGCTACGGGGTATGGAAGGGAGAATAAAGTCAGATTATCTGAAAGGCTTTGAGGAGAAGAAAAGCAAGGTGTGGGACCAGACATACAATGTAAACTATGGGAACGCCTAACGCTAGGCATCGATACCTGCAATAAAGGCAACATGGATGGGCATTTTATTAGATTTCAAAATCCAATTAGTATCTTTGACTTTTATCTAACGTACAGCATCTCCTCAACTTTTGTGGAATGGGTACATATTTGCGGAGCGGGACGGAACCATCGCAAACAGTGGCACTTTTGTCAGGGAGCTTGAAACGAAGCCAATCCCAATGGGAATATCTCATTCCAAGCGGTGATTAATATATTTTTCAGGATTGGAGGGTTGCACCACATCGATGGCATTGATTTGGGTATAATAACTCCGCATTTGAATCTCGCCATAAACAAGACATTCGTGTGTTCTCCAAGATATCCTGTGATAACGCTATCAAAATAAGCTGCAAGCGGGATGACGTCATGGTGAATTGTGCGGGCTTGATCAGATATGGTTTTGCAGCGGATTTACATAAATAACTACTTGATATGAAACATCAAAAAGTTATATCAGCAAAATTGGAGTTCGACTCCCCTCAACAGAACCCTATCCCATACACAGTACATTCGTATAAAAGTATCTTAGTGTGGCTTCTTCTCCCTCACTCGCTACCCCTCATCTCCAAAGAACCCCGCACCCCTTTCAACGGGGCTTCGGAGAAGGATGTTGAGCTACGAAATTCTTAGTCATAAACTTGATCTCGATCCTATATATGTCCGGCATTCCTCCTTGTGGCTTGCATTGCGGAGGGGCAGGGAAGACTATCCTGAAACCCCGTCAATTCGACAGACCTAATGACATTCCACACCATCCCACATCACAGACAATACAATCAGTGAATCTCCACGCAGCATACGATACAGCATGTCCAATATCAACCTCGCAACTCTCGATGTAAAGTATCTTCCTTGGAAGAAAGTACCGGTGAACAGGTGATTAACCTTATTCCGCCCAGATCTCCGAACATCCTAACCTCCCCACCTCCTCCGCAGTGCTCTTCAAAGCCAAAGCCGACAAGAAGCTCTCTTTCGAGAAAATCGCATCCCACATTGGCCGGAATGAAGTAGCCACCGCAGCCATCTTCTACGGACAAGCAAAAGCCTCCGCAGAAGATATTGTCAAGTTGGCCGAGGTCCTTGGCATTGACCATGGCCAGTTGGAGTTCCTTCTGAGCGGGTTCCCGGACCGGGGCAAATCCGTCTCCTTCCCACCTAAGGACCCCTTGATCTATCGTCTGTATGAGATTGTGCAGAATTACGGATATGCGTATAAGGCGGTGATGAATGAGAAGTTTGGAGATGGGATCATGAGTGCGATTTCGTTCTCGACCAAGGTTGAGAAGGAGACTGATAACGATGGGAATGATTGGGCAGTCGTGACGTGGAGGGGGAAGTGGTATGTGCAATTCTATTACCATTTCTTATACGTTTGCGGGACCCTTTTTGGATCTATCCATTTCAGCCGTAGGATATAGAGTGGGCTTTTTGAGCTGATTAATTCATTACGATAGGCTTCCGTATTCACGATTCTAAGCGGAATTTGAAATGGAAATGGGTAAATGGAGGACTGTGATATTATATAAAACCTTGATCCTATCTTCTATGCTGAAAAATATTCACCCCGTTTCTTGATAAGGGCTTTTAAGTCATTGTTAGGTAAATAATACGGATCACTAGCTGATAGGTACGCAAAATGCCAAATGAGAAAGCACTGCTTTGTTATTATCAATGGTTAAACCAATAGGATGGGCAAACATACATCGAAAAGAAATTTTGCTCAATATCATGTTCTGTTTAAATGATACACCCATTTAATTATAACCCAGGTAGCGATAGCGAGCTGTGGGATGCTTCTCGCATCACTCATCAGATAAAACATTCACCTGCCGTCTAGATCCCTGGCTCAGGTGAGCAAGAAGATATAAGAACACTATCTGCTTCCGTCTCGTTCTTCTTTATTCTTTACTTCTGTAAACATTATTTCTCCTCTCTTTCCCCAGCATCGCCGAAGGACATAACCACCTCCCATCACCCAGCTAGCTAACGACAAGAACCCCCAACATGGACTCCAAAGAAATCAGTCCTAGAATCGTCTGCACCTTTGACAATTGCAACCGTACCTTCGCTACTCAGAAAGAGCTTCGAAAGCACAAAATCCAGTTCATTGACCATGAATACTGTGCCCGTTGCGACCTGGACTTCGAAGATGAGAGAGAATTGTTCGCCCATAAACTCGAGAGCAACAGCCATATTGTCTGTCCTTGCTGCGGAGAAGAATTTAAAAGCGAGGGAGGCAAGAACACACATTTTACTCAGGTATGATGGTTTTCTGCTTGTGGTATCTATCGAGTTTTACTTAATCGGCTGTCATTTCCTTTTCCTGCCCACCGCTCTCATGCATTGTCTATTACTACGATTCCATGTATTTCCTATAACCCCCGAAGACGCGCAACTCATACTTTAAACAGTTCCATAGGGCCAACCAAGAGATGGTCTGCCACTTCTGCTCTGCCAAGTTCAGCCGTGCCCATGCGTACATGTGTCATATAGAAAACGACCAGTGTCCGTCGTTCTCTGCAGAGCGGTATAGGGAACAGCGAGTCAAAAAGGAAGCTCTCAGGACCGTGATGTCCCGGGTCTTGGACCCTATTGGAAACGGATTGGAGCTTCCTGGTTCATCTATCACTTCGAGCGTGGATGGTGGCACTGGCCTCTGTCTCTTAGATAGGCATGAAGCAATGTCCACGCTGGATGCGAGCAGTAAGCCGGCCGCCACAGGGAGCAGTGGTGGATGGGACACGGCCTCTGTGCAACTCCGCGGTATGAGCCTCTGGCCAACTCTCGGAGAAGGGCAAGACGTGGAGATGGACCCGGAGGAGAGGGACTTCACGACGTATTCTGATGCGGGATTTTGCCGTGACGAGGAGGGATCTAGAAGTAGTTTCCGACAGACAACCCCGCGCGACAAAAACGCCCTTTTGATCGATTTTGACGAGACGTCATCAAAGGCATCCGAGAAAACTTGGGGAACTTGGGAAAGCAAATTTGCCGCATCGCCTATTCCTCGGACAGGCGGGGCTGTCGAGAAACGCCAGCAGGAACCATGGAGTCCTTCTAAGTTCTTCAGTCCCGCTATGGGCAAGTGGGTATGTGTATGTGATAAGGTATTTGATAGTGAGAAAGGATTCGAGAGCCACATTAAGTCTGGTATCCATATGGGTGGTGTTTTCCGGTATGAAATATCTTCACCATCTGTAACCTATCCACCTATTTGGTTGTTTCCTGTCTCCCCCATATACACCTTTATGCACACCTGCCCCTTCGCTTCGCCCCAACATTAACCCCTTGGGAAATTAAGAATAAGCCCTAACAAGAGTGCCTTTCTCATCCGCGTAGCTGCCCCGGCTGCTTGCGCATGTTTAAAACTAGCACAGCATTGACAGCGCACTGCGAATCCGCCACGGTGCGTTGCAAAGTGAATAAGGACGAGAACTATGCCCGCATAATGGATGAAATATCCGCCGGACTGATCGAGCCAGCCGGAGAGAATGAAGATGGCTCTATCAGGTATCGAACCGTCCTGCCATCTCAAACTGGAATTGATTGGAAGAAAGTTGTGTGGTAAGGGGAGACTTTGGCCAAACATGCGTGTGGATATTGAGAGTTAGAAGCTGGCACCCATCGTTTAGTAGATGGTTTTTATTGCTATCGATTCCGTCTTCTCCGCTGACGCGGAACAAGAGATGAAAAAACGACTATGGGGTTTGGCTAGCAGGAAAAGTACTAGTAGGTAGACATAGGAACGGGAGGGTATACGAAATTTATATGGCCCGTTCTAGGACGATGAGTGGCTGAGGGAAGCTCCGAAATAGCGACTTAAATTAAATACGTTACTTAAATACTAGCATTTCTTATTTTCCAGGGGCTATAATAGGAGAAATAGTCATAGGATGAGGTTGTTGATTTGACTTTGGAGGCAAAATCCTTTCGATGACTTTAGGAAGATGCTCAAGAAATTTATCAAATAATCGCTATGCCTTGTCGTCAAACTAGTAATCCGCGTTGCCGTTTCAAGTATATTCAATCTGATAGTTAATGCCGGCGAATTTTTGCGTTGATAATAGAACAGAATTGCTCCTGGGATTGGATCTCTGACTTGTCTATCCCCAATTGGGCAATCTAGAACATTACAAAAAGTTTTACGGAGTACATCATGCCTGTTTCTTTTTATCCACCAAATATAACTGCAAAATCTACTCAAAGATTGAGTCTTCCAATTGGCATTTTGTAAATACCGATATATCATTACCTCCTCTCCAACTATAAATATTCAATTCTTTCACAAAAAAGACAGTCCGCAAGATAGTGCTAGTACTAGCATTTACTCCCGATTCCGCGAACCGAGACCAGCAAGCAAACAATACTCCGTACAACGGCGCTTAAGCCTTGGTTGTAACAAGAAAACAAATCCATATCCCGCTACGCCTTGATCTCACTGAGCCCTTCATAGGAGGGGAAAAGATCCCTCCCTGGAAGTCAGGCCATGGCACCGGCCGACTCCTCCGCACCACATTCATCCTCCAGTACCACCACTACAGCAACCCATCCCGTCCGCGATCGCAAAGCCGACTACGAGAAATTCAAAAACTTCGCCGCTTATACCTTCCTATTTGCATCACCCGTTTTCATCGCTCTGCCGCCGCGTAAACTAGACTTTTACACCTTCAGCCTTGGCGCTGCTTTCCTCGTGTCTGCAAATCGCATCTCCTCCATACACACAGGGAGCAGTATAGTGGGACACCTCCGGTCGCGCACAGTTGGCGAGAACCGGCCGACTGTGTTCCGCGACCTGCCTACGCCTCAGGCGGAGGCGATACAGGCACAGCTGCGCGCGGTGCGGGAGGCTGAGATGCGGGAAGGGAAGATTGTAGGTCAGGAGCTGGAGAGGTGGAAGCAGAGACAAGGGGAAGAGAAGGAGATGAATATTGTGCAAAAGGTGTGGATGGGTGGGGAGAGGGAAGGGTGGAAGGAACGGAGGCGCAGGGAAGAGCAGAAGGCGCTAGAGGAAGGGAAGGGGTATGGAGATTCGATCAAGGAACATATTTGGGATGTGGTGACTTGGGGCCAGAAGGATGGTGAGCAGGGCGAAGTGGGTGAGGTAAAAAATGGAGGCGGAACGGAAAATGGAAGTAGGAGCAGATGAATATTTGTATTTTCTTGCGGGTGTGACCTTTTAAGTTGATTTTTCAGGCTATGGCTCTCATTGTTCATCCGGAGGGGATTCGCCGGACGATGCGCCGCTACGATTGTCAAATCCCAACCATCGCATGAAGAATCGAAGATAGTATGTGTACAAGCATGTACTATTCCGCTTTCTCAGTTGCTGGATCTGGTTATCATGGTACTTCATGCTCACAGAGCATCCGTGGCTCTTCTGCTATCCCCCTAAGCAGCGGAGTACTATATCCACTCTTCGAACTGCTCCCAATTCCGTGATGATCCTTATTTCGACTCTGTTTGTCTTATATTCATCCGTCTACTATAAAAGTATTGATGTGTGGAAAGTGGTAAAAGGAAATTGTGGTGGAAAAGAGATGGCTACGCGTTGATGATGAAAGTTACGTGCACTCTCATCTCCCTGCGCACCAGAACAATGTGTGAAACTCGACTGAGATAACCCCCAATGTACGGAGTACGATAGAATTAGTTGATCACCTCTTTTTCAAGTATTTTTACAATATTGCGCGCATGGGGCTTTTTAGGGCCCGCACCTTTTGACTTACTCCGTGCCATCCATACAAAGGACACGAAATTCTTGGATCATTTATTGCTCCGACAACCCATTTGACAGTACTGACATCCCGTATGGAAAGCAAAGAAGGAAGTCCATTCTGCAAAATTTCCCTTGAGTTACAATTTAGAAAAGGGTGAAAACATCCCAGCCACAGAGTTTCTAAATATCGCAAAACAAGCGCGTTCTGTACAAGATGATTGCAAGTTGTGAGGAATACGAGGAAAGGAGAAAAGAGCAATTGAACATCCCTGTAAAATCAATTCCAAACCCAGCAGTACAATTTAGCGTTTGCAAGGCGGCTCGACAATTTCTCACGTTGTCCAACCCAAGTAGCCCTAGCCCCTCCAAAATCCAGTTCTAACAATAAAACAAAAAGTGGATCAGCGAAAGCGAACGAAACATACGATAGCGGGCCATAAATAAAAATAGGGAACCACCACATTTATCCTTCTCAAATTCTTAGCGCAAAACTCTTGCTGTCTTTCTCTAAAAGTTTAACATAGCTCATGCGCTTGACGGGCACGGCTTCTTGTGTTGTGCACAACCCATTTTTCAATGCGTCGGGACCTTCGATCAGTTCCCTCGTAAACTGTTTAAGTGATGCCGTAAGCGGATTTTTGTATTTCTTTGTGATTCGGCTTTCAGAGCCGACGTGCGGATTCTCTCGACCGCATTCACCATGTTGAGGTCGACGCGGAGAATTTCCTCGAGAGGAATTTCTTGGTTGATGATCAATCTTTTTGGGAGGAGTGGTTGGAGGTGTTGGACCACATATTGGGCGAGTTGGCAAGCTGGGGTTGTGAAAAGGCAGTGGAGAAGTTTTTGATGAATGCGACTCCTGCAGACAGCTTTTGGGAGTCGGCATTTCTGACAATGCTCTACTTATATCGTCTGCTGAAGGGAAGCGTGGTTCTGCCTCATTCCTAGCGGACGCCAAGGTGAGGTCTATGAAGATGGTGGAAATATCGCAATGTTCTTTGTATAGTGTATCGCAGCATGCCTGGTGGTATCTCTCCTTGGGAACGAGTGGCGGATTAAATGACATATTGAAGAAACCGGCATCGTCGTTTATAGTTCGGAAAATTGTGTCATTGAGTCCAATTCTCCCAGCCCAGTA
>NW_001813977.1:555455-572216 GCF_000149585.1 Histoplasma mississippiense
TTCCGTTCGAGGTTTTCTGAAAATCAACAAAGTCGCTGGTGAGAGTTGTTGGGACAAGGTAAGAAGGCTAAGGTGAGTAAATTAATTGGCAAGACTCCGTTCAGTGTCGTAAGATATGGTGATACTTGAAGTTGCTCCGCTGAAAATTCGATGTAGAGAGATAAAAATGCCCCTGTGCCGGAAGATAGCCAGAGAGAAGCAGTATAAAGACGGGGTTGATATCTCGAGCTTCAAAGATGTAGGGAATAAAATGGGTGTTGGAGGAATTTGAGCGACCTTTTTGCAGAAAAAAGGTCAAAATTTGTGGTGAAGGCTTTCACGCAGAGCAGTATAAATACACAAAGTAGGCCTGGGAAGCCAGAGACGAAGAGTATAAAGGCCCAAAATTACGTAACTTTATCGATTTGAGCAATGAGCGACGGACGGAGGTTGTAAGAAAGATGAAGAAAGGAAGGGACCAGCGGTAGATGAAGGGGATTTTATAGAAAAGGCTGGAAAGTTTGGTCAGATTTGCCTCCAGCAAGAAAGCCTTATAGAATGGTGTAAAAATGAGAACGGCGCATCATCACTTCGCCGCCAGCAGGGACGAACCTAGGTTAATCATTGCGGAGTAATAAAGTTCCACGGCACCTGTTTTCTGGAGTCCGTTAGCTCTTACAACTCGTAGGAGCTGGTATAAACTAGGCTCGGAAAGGAAAGTAAAGAGAGAAGGCGCGACGGACAAAGTACCATCCCGTGCAAGGAGGGTAAACGAGAGCAGGACAGTTTGGAGAAGAAAGCGAGCAAGGGGTTGGCTTTCGTGGAGTCGTCCATCACGGAATGGCTGAAGACAGAGAGTCCAATATAATATTGACCATAATATAGACCAACATAGGATTCGGACAGTATAGGAATCATATATGCCACTGTATATATTCCATACGAAGCTTGGATCGTGACTTCCTCGGCTTTTGTTCATTATTCCACCGTGGTTTCCCTCGTTGTCCTTTAAGATTTCATGGACATCGCCGATGGGTTTTCTTTTTTTCATGTCTCGGTACATATACGTCTGTTGGACCAGTGGAAGAGGGCTCTTCTCCGTCCGCGCCATAACGCACCCTGGATCGTTTGGTTCGTTGCTGTGATGAGCGGTCGGGTCCAGACGCCCCAGAAGCTGAGCCAGAGCTACTTCTTTTCCTCTTCTTTTCTCGTTTCTCTGCTCTACGTCGTCGGTTTTCTTCTTTTGCTCTAAGTCGCGCCTCGACCTCCGCCGAGATATCTTCAGTTTCGACGAAACGGTTAGAAGTGCTTGCAGACGCGTTGTTCCCATCAACGGCCTCACCGTTTTCAGGTGAGCAAAACTTCTGCCGCTTCCTTGACGGCAAGGCAACAGTGGCTTCGCCATTATTTCCAGTTCCGCCTTCATAATCCGATGCGCGTTTATTCCTACCCCCTAAATGCTGAGGGAGGGGACACGGTATAGGTCGCTTGTCAAACACAAACGGAGGGACCGGCGTCCCAGCAGCCGCGCTTGATCCATCATGAGAATGACGAGTACTTCCATTCAGTGTAGCTGACTGTGAAGTTTGAGGGTCGTGGCACACGAATGCTGCATCTTTATTCAGAGTCCTCTGCTCCTCGACCCTATTCATAGATTTGCTCGAGAGGATCCTGGTTGCAGTACACTGCGGCATCTAATACGATTTCATATGTCAAAAAGTGCCGCCCTAACTCGAGGACTGGAACAGTGGCATTACAAATTCAATTCTGAGGTCGTCCAGCAGTCTGAGCAGCTCTTGCGTTCGATCCACCATTGACGACAGGACTGGGCTTTCTTGGACAACATGCTGCTTTACCATAAGACATATTTGGAGGTGTCGATTCAAATTTGACTCATGCTGCATAAATATCTGAAAAGTGGCGAGCAATAGTAACTTGTCAGTGAGAGCGCGTCATGTCCATTGGGGACAGTCAATGTCTGCAGGCAGTTGTAACTCTGTGCTTACCTCAGGCCATGATACAAAATGACCACTCGACCGGGGATTCTGTGGTTCAGGCATTTCGCTGTGGAAGGGCTATAATGCGAATCATTTACAATCGGTATTTTTTGTCAGCCATAACAGTGTTGCGGGCAGTTATTTGTGAGTTCAAGTCTGGTGGGATTCACGGTTGGATTTGAAGTGAGGTCCGCACTGACCAATCAGCTGTAAGCGCTGTTCGCTTTTAGGGAACCAGTTTAGCGCAACGCTCAGCCAACGAAGTTCCAGTGTTCGTTACACAAGCGAAGGGAAGGCATTGAAAAACTGAGCGAGCTTCTGGCTGGCTCGACTGCTTTGGTGCAAGAATTCGACATTATTTCTGTTGAATTTATTTCTTGAGACGTGCACTCTCCCAAATATCTGATCCTTCCTACCAGTGACAATAACCAACGGCTTGAAAGCACTTGTAAGATATATAGGTGTGGATATTGGTTTGCCGTATGTTTCCTGCGAATAGAAAACCTTTCTACTAGGCAAAAGGAGACATTTTCTCCTGGCATCAACAGGTAATGTAAGTGCGCATGTTCCCTCAACAGTAGTTCGAGCAAGTACAGCACAATCGTTACATATATATATATATACACATGACCTGTGCTTCTCAGGTAGTAGGTAGTTCATCGATGTAATTAACCCATCCACTACGTTCTCTGAACGACGTCAAGCATTTTATTTAAGTTTCATGTTTTCTGGATGACAAAAAGAGGATATTGCAGGGGCAGAAAATTATGCACCATGAAAAGGCTAAGTTTAAATAGATAAGCTTCAGGTGAGAATGTTAAACTAGCCGTTTGGGAAACATGAGATATGTCGTCATTTTTGCATATCATTAATCCAGTCACTACTTGATTCTTTGGGATGTGGGGTATAATGGTGCTTCCGTTGGTGAGCATGTACAGGGCAATGGACAGTTCATAAACAGATACCCAATGGAGGACACGCGAGAATAGCAAGGTGGGAGAGAAAAAACATGATAAAAGTCTCGGAGGGGAGAAGGGCCAGTGATACCAAGGATATTGGGGATAGATGACTATGGAGCCATGATCAAAGATAATAACGGAAACGAACAAGGCAATACAAGCAAGAAGGAATAGAAAAATGTGCCATTACAATGAGATGTAGTCGTACAACAACATATATACGACAATGATCATACAAACAATTAATAAGAAAATAGACGCGAAAAACCAGGGTCCCTACATATTTTCGACAACCTATACATGTCATAAAACCAAGCAAGTCATTCCGCATGACATATTCCAAATGCGAATGCAGGCACGTAATCAAGCGGCCAGTAAATAGAGAAATACGCTACTGCCCATATCCAACTCGCTCACCAGGCCCCTAGGTCGTGATCAAAGCGCGCTAACTCCTTCTCAGCATCCTCAACATCCTTCTTCGCCTTCATTCGCATGTAGAATATCGGACAATCTCTGCTTGAGCAGATAACCTCACAGTGCAAACTGCCCTGACATCGCTGGCACTGCGTCCACAAGCGCCCGAACCTCACCTCCAGATCAGACACTTTAGTTAGAGTTTTAGTGTATAGCTCACCGAGCCGCGGGAGACAATCCTGACAAACCGCGCCGTCAGAGCCCTCTTTCCCTGTAAGGGGCTTCTTGCAGCCCATACAGGTTTGTGTTTTCTTAGTGAATTTCATCAGACCACCCAATGTCGGGGCTGCGACTGAGATGGATCGAGTGTGTTCTCCAGTGAGCAACTGGCCAGCTTTCTTTTCGCCAAGGATGGGCTCGAAGATACGTGTGAGAGGTTTCGCGAGCTGATTGTCGAGGTAGTATTTCGTGTCTATTGGAATGTTGTTTTCGAGCACGTATATAGGGTCTTCCGATTTTTCATAATTCTTTGATCCTCCAGCACCTTTAACAATGACATATGCAACTCGGTCACCCAGAGTTGGGGCAGAGCCAGCGTCGCGCTTCTTCATTCTCTCTGCCAGCTCGACGTGCGCTTGTTTCGCTGTGTAATCCTTTTTCGAGAGGGCCTTCGTAATCACGAGTTTAGACATATCGATTTTGTTTTGGAGTAGATCAGATATCGTATCCTTCACATAACTATCGGGAAGAGATTAAAGGTTAATAAACCGCGCAAAGGGAATAAGAAAAAGAAAATAAAACGGGAGACTATACCTTTGGGCACCATCAACGTCCCGATCAATGAGTATTTTCCTGAGGACAGTTTCGATAACCGTCTGAACCATACGGCAGTTGTCTCTGCGGACTGTTTCAATTCCCTTGGTATCCATTTTATCATACTTGTCTGGCTTGGTCCAATAGAGACCAGCATAGCGTTTCTTATTGATAAGGAGGTATGGGAAATACACTTTCTCGAATTCCAATTTTATAGGATTGATGAACTTGGATGAAACATAATCAGCTGCTTCCTGGCCAAGTTTCATCGCCTCTGCAAGGTCTTTCATTCCAAACTTAACCATTACGGAGTCCGTATCACCGTACACAACTTTAGCATCATGAGAATACCCGTTGGCGATGGTATATTTAGCCTCTACTTCTTCTTTAGTCTTCTCAATCATTTGGCGGCCGTAACTAGTCGTGCTACTGGCAATTGGCAAACATGGCAGTTTACCAACAGTTGCGCCAGTCAGTCCGTAAACGCTGTTGGCGCTGATTTTAAGAGCAAGTTGTCGTCCGTTCAATACAGCCTTTTTGAACGGATCCGTTTCCACTGCAAGCTCCTTCTTCGCACGCTTTCTCGCTCCAAGAAGTTCTTCCAGGATCTGAGTCAGGAGTCCTTTGCGGACTTTCGACGTGCAGAATCTATCCCCGTTTGGTGTCACGATATAGTCTTCTCCTTCTTTCATCTGGTGTGCGTCGATGGTTGACTTTTTTAAAAGAGTGGTGTAACAGAGGTTATGTGCTTGAATAATACTGGGGTATAGAGACGCGAAATCAAGGGTAGCTATCGGAACGTCGTAGAAATCTCTAATAGGCTCAATGACTGTTGCTCCTTCGTACTGTTCGCTAGTTGATTCGTTCCGTAGGTTGGGAATAACCAGTTGTTGTTCGAGAGCCTTGCGGAATAGTTGACTGATAAACTTGACTTGTTGTCCACGGGAAAGGAGAAAGTTGAAAGGCACGCCAGTAACTCTCGCCATTTCAGTATAATTGACAAGGCACATGAGTTTATCCATAAGTCGTTGGGGCAAGTATGCATCCTTCAAGCAGTAAACTGCCAACCGTCGCCTCGAATCCGGGGTTCCATTGAAAAGTTCTGTTATCATTGTATGATGAACATCCTCTTTTTGTTCTCCTAAAAATTGCGCACATACCGAATTTAGGGTGTAGCTTCGCAGCTGATAATCCCGCTGAACAAGTTGAAGGAGGTCAAGCTGAATTCTACCGCTAATGTTAGTAGACTTAGATTCCCGATTTCCTATTTGCTTGCTTGAAAATCTTGCGTCCCCTACCCGAGAAGGGATATGTTTTAGTCTGGACCAGAAGTGAAATCCTGAACATTTGAGATGTTCTGCGCGCTTAAGGAGGTAGGGGAAATCGAAGTTAGCAATATTGTATCCGATGATAACATCTGGATCAACTTCCACCAGGAAGTTCTTCCAAGCCATCAGCATTTTTTCTTCAGTGTCGAATTCCAAAAGTTGGGTGTTGACAATCAAGCTACATGTGCCCAAAACAAACACATTTCGGATAAAAGGTTTTGATTCCCCATAACGTGTAACGACATTGGCGATTTGAATTACCGGGTCTTGATTGGCCTCGGGAAACACACCCTTGCGACCAGCACACTCAATATCGAAGGAAAGGATTCGGAGTGGTGCCATTTTTGCCCACTCGCCATCGTTGGGATGGGCAATGAGGTCACGGTAATGAATTGTAGCTTCTATTTGGCAATTTGACATCCGCTCGACCATCGGGAGGATTTGGTATTTGGAAGCCGGCGCTTCTACCCATGACATGCCCGACATCTTCAAAACTAATTAGCCAGAGCAAACTCGGACACAAAGAAAATTGGAGAAAGTGAGGTCAGCAAAGGAATTCTTACTCCTGTATCAATCATAAACCGTAAAATATATTCAATATTATCAAAGGTCAATATCCCATCAGCATCGGCTCTCCACATTCCTCGATAATTCGCCCTGCCTGTTTCAATCAGCGTTCGCAATTTGTTGATATGTCGCGGGTCCGTCACTGTGATCTTCAAATAGGGGCTTTTCTGGTTGCCCTGAAAGCCGAATAGGTTTTCTCGCATTACCATTTGTACTGAATGTATAGCTGGGTGATGGATCTCAATTTCGTGCTCGAGATATGCCTTGAATCCTTCACAGTCCGTTGGAGCAAACGAGACTGGAGCAGCCACATAGAGATAGTGTAGGAAATGCGTAACATGTAAGAGAACCGAATGGCCAGCCTAGTTAGATAAAAGTAGGATCCCGTTAGAATGAAAAGAAAATTCATAAAGCCTTAAAATGAATTTTACCTCAGTAACCCCGAAAAGCTTAACCGCAGGTTGCTTTCCGCCCCCTATAGTACCTTCCTCCGCTTCAATTTGCTGGAAGCAAAGATTGTCTCGCGATGCGTCAAAGTTATCCAAACTTGGCCGAGCCCACTGCTGGTCTTTCTCCGAGTTGTTTTCCTTCAGTCCTGAAATGTCCTGCGTCAGCTTCTCCAAGACTTCCTCCTCGAACTGGCTTTTCTGCTGCGATTGACGAGGGCCTGAGGAAATGAGTTTCCTGTTGCCGGTCTGCGAGGACGGCTTAATTCCGATAGTGGGCTGTTCAGCTTCGAGCTTCCGCTTCTTTGCGGTACTGGGTGACTTCGGCATTACATTGTGACGGTTGATGGTAGCATCGCCGAGAACTCGTTTTTGAGGAGGCTTTAGCATAGTTGAGCTCATTGTGGATGTCGTAGTGGATTCGTAATTATTTCCTGAAGCATATCCGGAAACGAGATCGTTCACAGACACACGGTTTTGCTTGGGATTGACTGAGGTGGTTGAATCTCCCACTTCGCGTGCGGGAAGCTGCATGCCGGGGATTAACACGCCTAATTGCCAATTAAGGACGCGTGAGTTTAAATCACGTGATAAATATCGCAGAGACGCGTTGTCTTTGGAAAAAAGGAACGAAAATCGTGTCTTGTCCTATATTCAAAATGTGAATTAAAAATTTAACATTCATGTCGAGATGTACACCCTTCTATGAATTATTCTACTTTATTTAACCCTGCAACCCCTGTTTCTGGTAAATCATTTCATGGACACAAGTGTCGAGTCTGGTGTCCCCTAATCGTGCAAAACAAAAAACGAAGACAGACTAGGGATCCGTATATATAGAGCGGACAACTATTGAAAAGACATTGAAGCTAAAGGCTATGGGTGATCTTGGGATTATTGATAAAAGTAGCAAAATGGCCCGTCGATTGTGCTCATAACCTCTCGTACAGGCACTGGCGGTGCAAGTGGTCCCACATCGATGATGTCGTCCAAAGTTCCATTCCTGGTAGGGGGTATATTGGCGAGTGTAAGTGTTCCATAGATTGCATCCCCTCGTTTCTCGATATCTAACCATTGCCAGATCGACCAGAGGCGGTCAATTTGGCCGTGATGCAGGAAAAACGCTGGTTCTTGAGGGCTAGAATAAAAGTCTGAGTCTGGAGGATAACGATGTTAGTTTCTCCAGAGCATCGGAAAATATGGGGTGGGAGAGTACTACACATACGTTGTCCAGTCATCCCACCCAAAAACGTATGCCCGCCGCCATGCACCCCGAAGAAGTTCAGCGGAAAATCTTTCCGGTCTTCATTGCCTGGCGCCCCGGCAAGACGAGATTGAAACTCATCAATGTCCCTGCTCTCCTCGATAGTCCACGTCGACCAGTTGAAAGAGGTGTAGTGCTGGCCTATGAATGGGTTCATGTCGCGCATCAGACATCTGGGATTGTAGCGCAATGGATTGTTTAGGTTCCCCCCTGGCATTCCAACTGGGCCTAAATTGGTGGTCATGTCTGAAAAGGGACCGAACATGACGCATCCTCCCCCAGTTCCAGCTGGAAACTCGCGACCCTCTGCTTTTGGAAATGGTGGCGGAGGCGGTAGGCGGTACGTTGGGTCTCGTTCTGCCAATGGAGCACCATTACTCCCAAAACTATAAGGCGAGCCATCAAAGAGAGCAGATTTTTGCGGATCATAGACATCGTATCCCCACTCCCAATAACTTTTGAAAGGTTAAAACATGGGTACATACATCCCCAATAGGCCACAAGTTAGGTGAGATTGAGGCGTTCTTACGGGCTAATCCCATGATATCCACATTCCTCCCTAAGAGCCTTCTCATATGCCCAGACGAAGTATCGATGCCAGGCGAGGAAGTTGAACTAGAAACTATAAGCACTTGGATACTATGAGATGGTGCATATACACCAAAAACCTACATTTCCGTGGATGAATGGGGTTTTGGTAATATGAACGACAGCGAAAGAGTCAAAAAGATTTTTGGAGCCTGGTGCTTCTTCCTCCGTAAACAATGATGGCTTGGATTGAAGACAATACACAGCTTCAATGTATTTCCTCCTTTCTGCTTTGGATAAGAACCGCCTAGGCAAAGAAACATTTGGTTATTCAAATCAGTGTGTAAGTTGTTTAGAAGGGATTGTATTAACTCACCATTCCTTCCGAATAGTTAATGTACTCTGTGTACATAGGCGATGATTCTTTTTCCCACGGTCATCATTTCGATAGTCGTCACAGTCGTGGCCGTTGTTACAAGCTCTTGCCTTCTCATCCTGGCGAGTATCTCGACGTCCTCTCAGTGCTTCGTAAAGTTGATGGCTTGCGTTTGTTTGCAGCTGAAGCAGGCATTCCCCGGTGTCAATGAGATCTTGCCTGCTTTTGCCCCATTCGTCGGACCCTCCCAAGCTCCCAATTATCAGAATACTCCAAAATGAGATGAGAGATGCCAGAAAATGTTGCCTCATGATTGGTGACTGAAAAGTTGAAATTCTATGGGTAAACAGACTGAATGGGCATAACGCTTAGCACAAAATAGAAAATGCTCATGGGATACTCGAATGAGAAAGAAAAATCACATACAATGAAGGGAAACGAATGATCCGGCAGGGACGGAAAACTAGAGAGTGACGTAAATAGAAACATAAATATCAAGGACGTTGGGCTACTTTTACTCTCAGCAATCCTCAATGAGTGGCCCGAAATGCGTACCGATTAGGCTTATTTAACAGAACCTAGCGTAGCAATTCGTCAGACACAGCTCTGACCCCAATTTCCCAACACCTTGAGCAGATTGTTGTGAGAGGGCAGTGAATTGATGAATGAAGAAAGACATTGAGACAGAGGCCTGAGCGTTCCTCTTGAGAATGGCGTTGTGACACTAATGGTAAAGAGAACGCCCGATGTTGATTCGATCATGACCGGAAAAATGAGTGACCAATTCTGTAACGTCTCACGGGACAATAGCTGTAGGCTAGATGCAGCTTTAGTAAGTGAAAATGATTTCACGATGGCAAAATCTGTAGGATATCAATCTAGAGGGGAGCAATTGTCAATGAGATCAGTGCCCATGATGCAAGACTGTTCCAGATAGTCTTGGTCCAGTGAGCAGGACTGAGTTTCGCGTCAGCATGCAGGTGATTTGATACTGTATTAATGCAATAATGCAAGACATGAAGAGGTTAGCAGAAGAAATGCCATGAAACTTTTTTTTTCACAATCTGTGGAGTAGGTAGAGCGGGTCGCAAAACTTACCAATCATGGAAAAAGGAAACATACGTAATAAAACGCTGGTAAGTGCCATTATTTGGTAGGTAGAACTAACAAGAAAATGGGCGTCTATCAAGCCCTTGCTCAAGAACGAAGGTGAGCAGAGCCATGTATTGGCTGCAAAGAATTTAAACGGGGCTCGTGGTATAATAATGACTAGCAAAGCTTGTCAAAACTTCAACCCTGCTCCTTTGCAGGTAAAAAAACTTACTTGCCAGGGCGGGATGTGGGAGCACAAAAAGCCCAAAATTTGGTGCAACTCGATTTGCATGATAGAGTGGAACACCACGAAATGTCGGCAATGCGGAATGTCTCAAAATTAAATACAATCGAGTGACAAAGCATACAAGTAACACCTTGTCGTATATTATAGGATGCCCCCTGAAGCTCTTCTATGAAACTTCATGGTGGAAGGCAATATGGCCGGTAGAACCCTCTGTTGATAAATTGGTACCAATCCTCGAATAGACGAGAGCGGATATGTCAAAATGTTAGGTATCTATCTGTCCCAAAATTCTGGAATCCAAAGCCATACCTAACACCGGCCTTGTCAGAAGTTCACCTTATTTATTCAGTAGGGTATCACAGCAGGTCAAGTGAGACAAAATAAGGGCATGAAAGTTCTGCATGTCCAACAGGTGTTCATGGACATATGAAAATCCTAACGATCATTTAAGTTTTCAAAGTTGACGGATGCTTCCAAGCATTTTGATCTTGAAGACATGAACAGCTTGGAAATCGCAAATTGTGAGGCATACAGTTCATTGGGAACTAAACAAAGCCAAGCATCCGATCCAACACATCAACGTGCTGCATTGTTCTGAGATACTTTATCATTCCATCCAGGTTCAGGTTGAACAGTCATATGCTGCACGTAAATCGCAAGCCCCAATACTCGCATAAACCATATGCGGAACCAATTGCCATTTTCCAGTTCTCTTGACTGACTGAAGAAATTCCCTGCAATGAAGTTTGTCACTTGCCATGCATGTCTGAGACTAGGCAAATCCGGGGGAATAGAACCTCCCGAGGACTGGAGTGGTTGGAACGTTCTGTGCATGCATGAGGTTTTTTGATCGAACCATTAAATGGCAAGGCTTGTGCAATTGAAGCTTTAGGGGGGGTGTTCCAAACGCGCTCACTTAGTTAGATAGGTAAGATATAGTACCCGAATTCGATGATGGCTGTCTCAGAGAATCAATGGTAGATACCTTTCCGATCCATGAACAGCCTCCGCATCTAGGATACGGCTATCCTTCATTATATGGTAATCATGGCTGGCTTCAAGGTTGTCTTAATTACAAAACTTTGTGGTCAATCCCTTGGAATTCGTTCGCTGACAAATGAAGCATCGTTCCTGTCTCGGGATCGAAGTAACATTGGAAGTTAATCGAATAAACGAATCGAACGGAAGTTGCCTAAATAGAACATGCATATGCATTCCCGCAGACCTTCAATACCGAAAGGAGTGAGTCGATAAATTTCCTGATTGAGCAAATCGGCTGCGATTTCATCATTGTGATAATCAGCCAATCATACGTGTTTATGCGTCCTTGGTATTTTGAGGGATTCCACCAGCTAGTTAATTATTGTATGTATTACGTAACAAAACACTGGCGGCTTGGCAATTTCTTCTCTGGACGACATCGGCGGAAATTTCCATGTCCACTGAGAAAGTCATATCCGCGCATAGATTGTTCAGAGAGCTTTTATGCGTCTTCTTAGGATGTTTAAAGTTTTTTTTTCCTTCCGGTATTTAGCTATACATGGTGTCCAGGATCTAGGCGAGCGGTGCTGCTAAGCCATCCTGGCCAATGATTTGCTCTAGAGGATTTGATTACGCTTTAAATGTTATGTCCATGACTTTGTTTACTACGACCATTCATGCGTATGATCTGATACGTACGCAGAAGTGTGAAAAGTAATTACACCTTTCTTATTCTCGATGCCGCCGAGAAGGAGCCATCGAAAGTCCCGCTTGGGTTGTCTTCAATGCAAGAGAAGAAAGATAAAGGTATGAAGATGTATCGATTATCAAGCTTCCACTAGGCCATTCGTTTTCACCATAGTCCAGTTGTATCAAGATAAAAAGAGTAAATATCAATATCACAACGGCTTAGGCCTCGTCGTCCTGTTCTATCAACAACTCCATCTGCAACATTCTAACTCTACATTGTGACAGTGTGACGAGACGCCGCCGCCATGCGGCAACTGCAAAAAGCACAATATTGAGTGCCAATTCGCAACCCCTCCTGGGGTCGTACCTGCGATTAATAGCACGTGCCGTTGGCCATCAACGATCATCAATAGACCCCCTCCCGTGCTGCCGCCTGTTTCTCTCCCTTCAATTTCAAGGCCCATTTCCTCATCAACTGTTGACCAGCTGGAAATCTTTACCACATTTGACAGCACGAATCCTCAGTTCACATCTAATTTACATCTTGATGATTTGAAGCTTATGCACCATTACACCACGGTGACCTGTACGACACTTTCAAACACCCCGGAACATATCGATATCTGGAGAACCGTTATCCCCAAAGAAGCACTTGCTCACCCCTTTCTAATGCACGGGCTTTTATCTCTATCAGCACTTCACCTCATAGAGAGCAGCAGCAATGATGACCCGAATCGCCGGAAATATGTCGAATTAGCCACCATGCATCAGCACCTTGCCCTTGCGGCGTTTCGACCAGTGTTGAATGATATCACTCCATCAAACTGCAACGCGGTATTCGCGTTCTCGAGTCTCATCGCTGCGCTAGCCTTTGCTTTCTCCAGATTTGTCGGCAGACCCGGTGGGGGCGAGCCTGTTGCCGAACTTCTTCAAGATTTCCTTCTATTTCGCGGTGTGGAGAGCGTCCTAAGTACGTCCTGGGAGCTCATACAGAAGGGGGAGCTAGGGCCAATGATCCGGCGCCCTGCTATTAATGTATCTCAACCGATTTCTAAGGATGTCATAAATGCACTTGATTATCTTCACGATTGCAATGGCGACCATGTAACCCAGCTGAGCGCGGAGGAAAAAGATGCGAATAATCATGCGATTCGCGAGCTTCGTATCTCATTTGAACGACCTGCATCAAGTTGGGAGAATGTTTTTCGGTGGCCGATTCTTCTTCCGGAAGCGTACCTCGCTCATCTGAAAGCACGAAAACCCATGGCGTTGGTGATTCTTGCGCACTACTGTGTCGTTCTTTCCAGACTGGATTCGTGCTGGTGGTCACAAGGTTGGGCGACTCATTTGTTCGAAGCAATTTATCGCTCTCTGGGCACGAGTTGGAGACCGCTACTGCGATGGCCGATGCAGATGGTTGGGTTGGCTGACAAACTGTCGAAAATCCCATGAGCTACAGATGATATCTTGGTTGTATCTAGGCCATGCGCCAAATTTATGCTTCATACGCTTCCTGTGTATATGATGTACTGTACGATATTTTCCAATGGTTTCAGAGAACTATGGCGCAAATATTGTTGTGACGGAGTCGATTGTAACTAGACTTTGACCTCTCCCTGGAGGCCTTGTGCGGAGAATTAAATTTTACTCCCTAGAATATATATATTCATCTCTGCTTGTTTTTAGTGAATCAGTATCGCCTTGCAGATTTTCTGCCTAGCTTTCACAATAATTTGTAGCTTAGATTTTTTTGCATCTAGCATACAGGTCACAACTCTTCTGATGCTTATTGGTTGTGTAGCCACTTAACTTATCCTAAGCGAGTTAGGCGTCACGAACAAAGGACTACATTACCGACCTATTACGGCTGTACTGTAACTGGATACTTTCAGGCTCTGGGGCTCACACGGTGGGGCCTTCACAACAACCAGTGATCTAATTTGACATCGACAAGGAGATAATCGATACGCCACGATTCAATATGCCGATTGCTGAGACGATTTCTCTCTTTCCCTAGTTATGTAAATTCTAACAGCTACTTGTGTAGTAGCTTAGGCAGAGGCAAGCTTCCGACGCCCTTTGAGTTACATTGTATGGAATCTAATCGAAACTCCAGGCTCAAGTACTAGTATCACCATATTGATTGAAGCATTCTACACCTTCATTGTGACTATTCGAGAATCTCTATGGTACCACTTTCAATTGCTTAGATTCACTTGGAAAACGCTCTCTCTTCACTTCACTGCTCACTATTTCCTGTGTTCTCCAATTGCAACATGCCTCTCAAAACATGGCATTGTTCTTCTAATCGCGTTTAAAGTCTCCATATGCTCCAGAAGGCTGCTTTTATTTACAGATGGCACATTCATTTGTTAGGAGGTGTCCATCTATACGCTCCTTTTTGAAATGATTATATACCCTCTTGCTCGTGTTTTCTTCCGTTTGTCACTCTTTAGCTTTTTTCCGTCGTGCCAGTCTCATCGAGCCTGGGGAAGTACATGTACATGTACAAAGTTGCGCAACGACAAAGCCGCATAATGTCTTCCATGTTCCGTTCTCCAAAAGACATCTCGTCTTCAGATTCCGAACCTCTGCCACAGTTCGACCCTAGTGATACCACTGGATGGGAGCCAGGACACCGAAAAAAGGTTCCGACAGACGCAAGCACCGATACTGTGCAAAATTCCCCCCCTCACGAATATGAAACTTCCCATTATGAGCAAATTGAAACTAGCGGTCGTCTTGATCAGGGGGATATACCTGATCTCAATGCAGAAGGGCAGGCCGCCATGATGACAGCCGCCCTCCTGGAATTCTACTGCCAAAGTCGCGCTGCTGATATCCTCAACGGGCAACCTGAATCCCATGGACAATATACTCGAGATTCTCCTGAGGCTAAATTCCTGGGACGGCATATGTACGCCTACAAGTCCCAGTTCTTGTCTCATCACGGCGTTATTGCAGGAGGAGTCGACGGAGAGGATTGGGAAAGCACGAGGCAGTTTTATAGAGATAATCTCGATGTGCTTGGCGTGGCTGCTCTAGGGGATGCGGACTTAAACTCCCGGTCTCCTCATCCACTATCTAGGGGAGTCATCGGACAGGCTGCGGGAACGATAGACGTTGGGCAACTTCAAACACGATTAGAAGACCTCGATCTTGAAAACATAAAGAACTTCACGCCACAACGCACTTCCCGCCCTAATCTTCAGAGACGCATCACTGATAAGGCCCATGCTGAAGCTACCAACGAGCCAATGCCGCTGAATATCGCAGATCTCGTACGGCATACACGTACTCCGTTTCCACACTTTCCCATCAATTTGCCTGCTTTATATGCACCAACCATGAACTTTCCTGGCTCTCGATATAGGATTGAGTTTGAAGAGGAAGCCATGATTGGGAGAGGTTCATATGGTGCTGTGTACCGTGTGAGACATCATGTCGATGGTCAAGTTTATGCAGTGAAAAAAATACCCCTGGGCGAGAAACGACTAAGACAGGTGCAAGAATGTGGTTTGCGGGCCCTAGATAATATCTTGAAGGAGGTTAGAACCCTTGCCCGGTTAGAGCATCCCAACGTTGTACGTTATTATGGTGCATGGGCTGAATACCCCAGTGGCCCAATTCTAAAGTCACCTTCCACTGGTTTTCCGGTTCATCATCGCGAGATGGACGATAATCAACAACCCCTTTTGAGCCCCGTATTGTCGTCACAACAGAACGATGATTTAAACTTTAGTATCGTTTTTGAGGATTCTAGCCATGGAATCGTCTTTGAAAACTCCTCTAAAGATGGTGAAAGCGCTATTGAAGAAACAGGGCCCTCGTCCGACTCTCCCAGCTCACGACATAGTAAACGGAAATGTTTCCAGAAATCGAGTTGTAAGAGCGATATTGGAGACGACGAAGTCCAGTCTCTTCCACGGCATTTCGACTTCCCAACCCCTGGCCAAACGACAACGGAGAGCGAGACAAATGATGATGTTTTTACTGACGGGATGGGGCATACTGGCTCCAGGTGCCATGTTAGCCAGAAAGTTGGCCTTGTGAAACCTAATCCTGTTTTGATGCTACACATTCAAATGTCGCTCCACCCGGTGAGCTTGGCAAAGTACCTAATCGCGAAGCCCGTTTCGTTAGATCCGAAAGCTCCCCATCATTGTTTCCATCTCGTTCCCTCTCTCAAAATCATTCTAGGAGTCTTGGCAGGAGTTGAGTATCTGCATACTACTGGCATAGTCCATCGTGACCTGAAGCCTGCAAATATTTTCCTCTCTCCGGCTGGCGTGCAGGACAACCCAGTTTGCCCAACATGCGAGAAAGCCGGGATTGAAAGGACATGGTACACGACACCTCGCATCGGCGATTTCGGCCTCGTTGCGGAAATATCCCGATTTGGAGACGAAAATGAAGTGCTATTCGATTCCGTGTATAATTCTACCGGTACCCCTATTCGCCCTGTTGGTACGGAATTCTATCGACCCCCCATCGTCACATCGCCTTGCCCCTCCTCACGGCATCCCATACACCACGAAATTGATGACCACGGCGACGGCCACAGTGGCAATGAAGTACGCAATCGTAAGATACAAAAGATCCTCAACATCGACGAAAGCCTAGACGTTTTTGCGTTAGGCGTCATCTTGTTTGAACTGCTGTACAAATTTGAGACCCGAATGGGGCGTCAAATGGCACTTTGTGATCTGACCTGTTCACCCAACAAGCGGATGAAGCATTATCAGCACGAATACCATCACCAACGCAGGCCTTCTGGTCTCGTCCCAACTTTGCCATCTGATTTCGCAGCCAAGGTCGACTGCTCAGGGATATTCAAGGGCGAGAACGAGAAGGACACTGCTGATATCCTGAGAAAGTTGACAGAGTGTATACAAGGGATGCTGGATCCGGATCCTCGTTTTAGATGGTCATGTAAAGATGTGCAGCGATGTTTGAATGACATAGTCTCCAGGTTTGAAAATCCAAGTTGGAATAATGGTGTTGGATTAAATTAGGAGGAGAACTATTTTCACTGGCCCGCTCCGTCCCAAAGCCTCAATCTCCCCATAAATCTCCCCTC
>NW_001813977.1:572620-622377 GCF_000149585.1 Histoplasma mississippiense
TATATAATATGCACAGGCATGGGGTATCCTCTTCTCCTTTCAAACCGGAATAGGTGTGACAAGGCGTAGTGGAGAAGATCAAGCTGAACGCCAGCAAGTAGCCACAATGTAGCCCGGTCGCTTGCATTCTCATCGAGATATACATCACTCACCCCCTTCCCGTATATTTTTCTTGCCTGCGGATCTGCCACGGCATTGAGAACCTCACTCTGCCTCACGGTATCTTCCCTCATATGTGATAGGCTGGGCCACCCCAGACTCTAGGAGACTCATCAATCCATTCTATATAAATTTGGATTCATGAGGATTTCTGCGGTTGGATGACAGAGATGGGAGTGGACAAGTAGGTTATGCGGGATTGCTTTGCTTGCATGGCTTTTGCTATTACGTGGTCGAACAGTTTAGCAAGGACCGGGAGGGGAAGGAATATTTATCATGATGTTGGAGGAGTTCTCGTGTTGGGAGCGCAGGATTCAAAGTGATTTTGTGGAGTGGCTTTACTCTAACTCATCAGCGGCTTCAATTGAATTTCCAGCGTGGGCCATTGAGTTTTTGACTATAAACTGGCATGCCTCTTCTCATATTCTACTTTTCCTTTGTTGTGTTGTTCGCCCTACCTAGCTATTTCTTCCCGTTTCTCAATTGGGGCATCGGCATCGGAAGCTGGGTGGTTGGTTATCGGGCCGATTTTTGTAAGGTAAACAACCTTGGAATACCAAAGCTTATCAGCGTTCGGCATTCAATTTTGCCACCACGATCATTGATGGACTTCTTGGAAATACAGAAAACATATTCATGAGCGATGTCGTAGAGATAGTACAGAGAATATATATCACGCGATGATTGAGGCATAAGGAGGGCGAGGGCTCTCTAGCAGAATCAGTACTAGCAAGGTGAATGGACAAAACAAAACAATAATATACTGGACAAAAGATAACCCATTACGGAGTACACATTCCCTGCATGCTAAAAATTCCAAAGCTGATCTGAAACAGTAGACAGGTAAGCCAAAACCGAACCGGTCCCTGAAGGACAGGACTTGCGTGCGACGCGCATGCCAAACATGTGTCATCGTGGAGCGAAGAGAGGCTTCAATCGCTTCCTTCATATGCTTTCTTCAACGCCTCAATGTCAAACTTAACGCTCTTGAGCATCACATCAGTGACCCTCTTTGCCTTGGCCTTGTCAGAATCCCCCATCAACTCCAACAAGCATCTCGGCACAATCTGCCACGAGACACCAAATCTATCAGTGAGCCAACCACACTGCGACTCCTTTCCACCATCCGCCACCAACGCGGCCCACAGGCGGTCAACCTCGTCCTGATCGTCGCAAATAGTGAAAAGGGACGCGGCCGGGGAAAGGGTGTAATAAGTACCGCCATTCAGGAGGGATATCTCTTGTCCGTCGAGAATGAATGTGACCAGGGTATCATTGCTGTTCACTATGCGAGAGTTTTTAAAGAGGGAAACATAAAACTCGGCGGCCTTGATGGCGTCCTTTTCGAACCAGAGGCATGTGTGGATTTTGTGCGAGGGAACGGCAAAAGTTGGGGATTCCATGATGATTGGGGGACGTTTTGTTTTTCTTGGCTTTAGGTGGATGGACACAATTGATTAAGTTTGATCGCGAGATGTTGAGATTTCAGCGTGCTCAGAGGGTTCCTGTGGAGGGTCAGCGAACGAGGTACGGAGTTAACAAACTGGTGAGAAAGCTGCTTTTATGTCCCAACCAAGCGGCCTAATTTCGCTCCGCATCACGCTGACATACTGCATCTGGTTGTGACTCATTGCATTGACCCTTGAACGATCCTCGAATGTTTGAAGGGGCGGGGTGAACGTCGACAATGCTCAAATAATGGTGAAGGTTGGGCGTAGCTTGCGAGGAACAAGAAACCGCCAAGTCGACGATACGAGCTCCTTTCAGGCAGCAATCACGTGGCGTTCAGGCCATTGGCCGGGGGCTCTAACGGGTTTACCTCGAATCTCCATGAAAACCAGCAGGAGGAAAGGATTTCGCGATCAGATATCGGGGTTCGGCTCAGTGATGACCAGGGCAAGTCTTATTTTCTTCTCCAAAATGTGCGGCGGCTTTTGTCCTCGACGACTAGTTCCATCGCTACTCTGCGAAGTTGAATCCGCGAGTGGAATGCTAGAATGGCCTGAATGAACACAACCTCCTTTTCTTTTCTCTTCCGTAGTCCTACGCGACAGCACATTGAATGCAAATTCAGCCCCATAGCAAGCAGTTGATTTCCAAGGGATGCTCCGACATATCTCCATCATTTAACACAGTCCGGAGTTTTGAGCAAGGGGCCAGCTCAAAAATTTGCCATGCGGGTTGCTCATCCCAGCTTGCCTGCTGAATATTTTTCCGGGCGGAACGATTCAGACAGCTGGAGCCCGGTCGTCGTCCAGGAACAAAAGAGTATATTTCTGCAAGAAAATATCGGCTTCTTTTGGGCATTGCCGGGTACTATTTCAGGTAACTACTACGCAGCGTAGTAGTTGTTGAAGCTGGAATCTGGATTTGGCTGAAAACTTCGCAACATGTGAGACAGGCATGAAACGAAATGGAGCCGTGGATTCGGGCCGGAGTGCAAGACATACAGGATGCAGGGGGGAAAGGATCCGTTCGAAAGCCCAACAAGAAGCCCCCAAAGAGTCCAAGCCCTGGCGAACAGCGCCTGGAAGCCGCTAGACTGACGCCTAACTATTGGCGGTGTCCGGGCAACTGCAGCCCCAAAGCCAAGCTTACGTCACTGCCGGCTGGGGTAGACCCCGGACACAATTTAGCTGCCAATCAGGATACTTAAGCACTTTAGGTGGCTTTGGGATCACGGCCTAACACGAGCTAGGGGAGCACAATGGGCCCACAGTGGGAGCAGAGAACATCAGGAGCTCGGTCATTCCTTTGGCTTCGTGGAGCATTTTGAAGCACTGAAAGAGAGGAGACGAATTGTAAATCATTGAAAAGTAGTAGCAATGTTATATCTCTTCAGTTGCAAATGCTGCCTTTCCTTCTTCTCTTCCCTGCAACCTGAGTAATGATGCTCAGGGCGGTGGCTGAGGTTGTTGTCGCTTGTCGTCAACCCCGTCTTTTCCTTCCTTTCGGTCTTGTTTCCCTGAATTCTCTCCTTTTAAATATCCAGCAATGACCTGGATTCGAAGATGGGTCGTCACCCTCGCTTGCTCCTTTGTTTTCCTATTCATTCTCCTCGACGTAAATCAGCTCTCAACTAGCCTCGACTCGTCCTCCTTCCCGCGCCCAACCGCGACTCGACAACAGCAAGTTATCCGCGATTGGTACAAACGGCATGTCATAAAACACCCTGTGACGTCTATGGTACCTCTTCCAACATCCAAACCCATGTCGATTCCAAAAATCCAATTCGAGTTTGGATCCGAGAATCCAGATTCCAAGACGATTAGAGAAGTTCGCCGGGACGCAGTAAAACGGGCCTTCCTCCATTCATGGAAGGGATATAAGAAATATGCATGGTTGAAGGATGAGCTTTCACCCGTCGATGGTGGAGGGAGAAATCCCTATGGTGGATGGGGCGCAACTCTGGTTGATACTCTGGATACGTTGTGGCTCATGGGTTTAGAGAAGGAGTTTAAGGAAGCTGTCGCGGCAGTTAAGCACATCGACTTCTCATCCAGCGACACATCGTTGCTGAATGTTTTTGAAACAAATATTCGGTATCTGGGGGGATTTTTAGCAGCCCACGATCTCACAAAGGGGGCTTATCCGATACTTCTGCAAAAGGCTGTGGAAGTGGGCGATCTACTTTATGTGGCATTCGATACCCCGAACCGAATGCCTGTCCTCCGCTGGTACTGGCATGGAGCGAGGGACGGTTATCACCAGGAAGCAAGCATGTTGACTGTTCTTGCTGAATTCGGATCATTATCGCTGGAATTCACGCGATTATCGCAGATTACTGGGGACCCCAAGTACTATGATGCTATCCAACGAATCACTACTATTCTTCAGGAACACCAGTTTAACACAAAGGTCCCTGGACTATGGCCGGTATCAGTCGACGCAAGAACTCCCTCGTTTGAGAGGGATCGTAGGTTTACCTTTGGCGGCATGGCAGATTCTCTATACGAGTACCTACCGAAAGTACGAAGCTACTACAGATACAAATTGGTCTGTCCGCGATATTTGAGCTAACAATGCGCATGGAATTAGGAATATCTCTTACTCGGTGGCCGAAACCAGCAGTACAAAGATATGTACGAAAAGGCCCTCGAAGTGGCGAAGAAACATATTTTCTTCCGGCCCATGACCAAAGACAGTGACGATATCCTGATCTCCGGAACTGCATTTATTGCAGGGACAACGAGGGTCACACTCAGGCCGCAAGGCCAACACCTAACTTGCTTTGTAGGGGGCATGGTTGCCCTTGCTGCTAAGGTATTCAGCCGCCCTGAGGAGCTGGATATCGCCAGAAAACTCACGGAAGGTTGTATCTGGGCATACAAAGCCACTCCCAGCGGGGTAATGCCGGAGACGTTCGAGGTAGTTCCTTGCGAAGACTCGAGGGATTGCAAGTGGAGGCCGGAGTCCTGGTTCATTGGTGAAATCCATGAAGGGGCTTCAGACAGTGACTATGAGCGCATGGGCCGTGAGCAGGGTAAGGTTGCTGGCTTTTCCGCAATCATCCATGGCGGATATTCTCTAAGGTATAGTATACTTTCTCTACTTTTTCTATTCCTAAGAATGTAAACGATCTTTTCCGTTTCTTTCTTTCTTTCTTTCTTTCTTCTTCTTTTGTTTCCTTTTAACTAACCCAACACCAAAAAATCGCGCACACGCAAATCAGGCCTGAGGCCATCGAATCCGTCTTCATCCTCTACCGCATCACCGGCGACAAAACCCTCCAAGACAAAGGGTGGGAAATGTTCTTCGCCATCGAGAAGCATGCGAAGACAGAGTTCGCCTACGGTGGCCTGGATGATGTCGCGTCACCGAATCCGACGATTACGAATAGAATGGAATCGTTCTGGACCGGGGAAACACTGAAGTATTTTTATCTTCTTTTTAGCGAGCCGGATCTCGCGAGCTTGGATAAGTACGTTTTTAACACGGAGGCGCATCCTTTGCTGATGGGGTGGTGAGCTTAGTTATTATTTGTTTGGGGAGAGCTAGAGAGAGTGAGTGTATGTCTGTATGTGTGTGGTTCTATATTCATAATGCGAAGCATGCACATAGAAAAGGGTTGAAAAGATAGATAAATGGGATGTACTGTATGTACAGTACATTGATTGCACATGGGTTGGGCGCGGTGCTCTCTTTTTTTCCCATTTATAGAATTGTTTTCCTTTAGCTTTGTAGTATTATGGATTGCAGGAATAAAGGGGTAAAAGGTTTTTTTTTCTTTTCTGGCATTTTCGTGATTGTGCATCTTTTGTTTGGCCTCCATGCCCAAAGCAGCAGCCATGACAGCAGCAACAAGTATTTTTCGTTCCTTGCATGATTTTGCTTATCAGCATATTTGTGTTCTCTCAAGATCATCGCCATAGAAAGTAACAGGGCAGAGGCATATTACTCTGAGCATTTCAAAAACATAAGCCATTATTTCACGCTGCCGTGTCTTGACCCACCCCATAGGGTTGAGGATTTTGGTACTTTGACCAAGCTATCTCTGCGGTAGCTGCCATTTCCAACTATGCAACAGTTAATGAAAAACGGCAAGTCTCGAATAATAACGGGAAATAGGATAATAGCCCGAAAAAAGGGACCGTGGAAATATTACAACCAGCTCGTACTGACGTGAGCACTTAGTACGCGATATTGAATCCCACCCACCGGGCTGGGTGCCGAAATACAATTATTTATTACACATCGCAAGGGCAAATAGGTGAACAACGTCGGGGCTACACAACCTTTTCATCCCCCATATTAGGGACATGTACAGTACATCTTACACTTCCTTTGCCGCATCTTCTCGCACTGTCTCCGCTGGCTGTTTCAATACCAGCCAGTGTCCACGACGTTCCAAATAACGTGTAATACCCGGCCCCTTGGGCGCAAATTTCTGTTTCACCGAAGATATAATGCTGCTCGAAACGGTCGGCTTCCCACTTGCTGTGGCTAAGTTGCTCACCTGCTTTTAAACATGACCCCATCGAAAAATCGGAGAGGCTTGGAATCCGAATAATGCACCAGGCGAAAGGTGGGAATTTTGAGCGACATGGACACGGGCCGGGGTGCATGGGGCAAGGGTAGGGCTCCGAGGGTATCCCAGAGCCACCGAACAAAGGAAGGCTCTATTTTTAGTGCGTGGCCAGCTACCCGATGCCGAAAATTCAATCATGACGACGGTAGTATAAGATTCATGGGCCGTGGAAGCGGGACGGGAGCCTGCACAGCAACAATGCGCATGCTGGGAGACTAGTGATGGGAAAACCAACAAGTCGCAAAATGGGTTTCCTGCATTGGTCACACTCCTGATTTTGGGTGTTGCCGTCAGCGAGTGGCTTCGTGGGTGACCAAAAAATACAATCTTCGCCGATGGCCCTTGACACCGGGCACGCTTGTGGTAGCACCAGAAAAGCGCCTCCCCTGTAAGCAACAGGAGCTGTTCAAAATCTTCCTGTTGGTCCCCTCGGGTGGTTTATCTGCACCCAAATTTGGAGTCCAGTTCCCGCTGATAATATGTCTAAATAAAAAGATCACATTCGTACACGGGGAATGTCCCAAATGAACACCGCCCTACCCAATTCTCTCGGTGGCAGTGGCACCATCCAAAATTCCCAAGGCGTTGATGTTATTCGGTTGGTCGAAGAGTGGTTTGCCGTGTCGCCAGGCACTCGTTTAACATGATGTATGGATGGATCTTCGTTGATGCTTGTCAAGTCCATCCCAAGTTCTCAGAATGTAACAATAACAGGTTGGCTTTCCTCGTATGATTATTGGCCCATAGAACATAAAGGGCTGATTCACGTTTCTCACCGTCAACAAATAACAACCTATTGAAGAATCAGGAAACGAATAACGTACCCGCAGCAGTTAAAGCCATCCAGATGCAAGATAATAGATAAAAGGTTAACAGCACCAACGTATCCTGTTCGGCCACCATCAAAAATACAGTAGATTTGCCCCGTCAATCAGGATCCATACACTTTCTCTGGGCAGAACACAGTAATCCATGCCCAGCATGAATTGCTGTTCGTGGCCAACTTGTTGGTAGATCAACAGAGGAGTCTCAGCGAAGATTCATGGATAAGTTTTCTCCGCCTTACTCGCAAACTTGTACAGTACAAGCGCTCAGGCCTCAAACTATGAAATTAACCTTGGAGACCACTTGTGCGAGCCCTCCTGGGAACGATGCAAATGTGACATAGTGTCAAATGAATGGGGTATTTCGGTGCTAAAGAGTAATCCGCCCCCTCCAATGGAAGTAGTTTGCATAAGTAAAATTGGTGGTCCCGTCTCTTTAGGGGTATTAAGTTGGCTGTAACATTATTTGGATAATTAAGCTGTTGCTGAGTACAGTACGCTTTCAAGCCAACTAAGGCTATCCGGCATCCGCCCAGGGAAGCCTCTTGGATCGGCTCGAGCATTGTTTCCCGGGAATGTAGTGACACAAAGCGAACTGTCAAACACACCACCCTTTCGAATTACTGTTAACACCTTGTCAAAGCAAGTGTTTTCTATTAGCTGCATGTGGCTAATGTAGGTATGGTGAAAGAAGGAAGGGAGGAATGTCGGGGAGCATTTGGCCGTTGCTGATGTCAAGACCGACGTTGCTCTCCGGCGGAATGTAAATTGCCTATAACTTGATAGTTTGCTATATAAAGAAATGAGCTTTGCTCAAAGAGCGATAGGATAGTTGAGGATTCTACTTCGAGAGGTCAGTGAGCGCCCACAGCTAGCAACCAAAGCCATATTTAAATCACCATACCGAATTACTCCACACGGAATCGCTGCCTGCGTCGTCGGCTAGAATCTGATGCCCTAGGTGAGAGAAGGTGTTGATAGGAGAAGGATATAGATAGCAAGAACTGATTTATTTCCTGGATTTCTTATTATGATCAGCTTCTGAAGATTGGTATTTTTATAGAGTATAAGAGATCTTGATGGCTTCAATGTTTTAAAAGGTCAGGACAACATATTCAATATTAAAAAAAAAAAAAAAAAAAAAAAAAAAAAACCGATCTCAATATTTGAGCTGAATTATCGATTTGAGATTAGTCTACTACAGTGGCCAATCATCTTGTAGCTGGCCGAGATAAGGAAATGACGTAGTTGGCATCCTCAACAACGCCCAATGATCTCGACAACACGACACTTTTGAACGTATGCTCGACCAGCATCCCGTCCTGACGCACTCCTCTTCTGCGGCCATACCATATGTTGTCCTATTCCAATGGAGAGTTTCGATAATGTAGTGCGGCCTCTTAAAACACTACTCGAAAGCGAGGAGCAGGGTTCAGCAGATGGAGCTATTCCCTCGGAGCCAGCACCTCGTAATATCGACATCAAAGACACCAAACAGAATGGCAACGGTGTGCCATTCGTGGAGAATTTAGCTAGCCGCGACCCTTCTCACAATGTACCAATGTTTGACGAGGATACGGAGGGTGGAGATGAGGAGCCAAATGTCGCGAATTCATTCGAACGGACTTCTTCCCCTTCGACCGGCGCCCAGCGAAGTCGGTATTTTCTCGATGGGAAAGTAGGAGATGATTGGGTCTCCAGAATGCACAAGTTCTCGTTATATGAAACTTCAACGCGGTATTACATGGTGGGCATGGATCTGTTGGAGCAACGGTTCCGGATCCTGAAGATCGAGCGCACTTCTGCGGTGGATGATCTCAATATCTCAGAAGACGATACTGTTTATACCAAAAGCGAAATGAATCATCTTCTTGATGCAGTTGATGATGGAAACAAAAGCTCTGGTGGCTTAAAGCTTAGATGTAGTTCCTGGGGCCTCCTGGGTTTCATTAGGTTCACTGGGCCATACTACATGATTTTGGTAACCAGGAGAAGTCAAGTTGCAATGATTGGCGGGCATTATATCTACCAGATTGACGGCACGGAACTTATACCACTAACATCTACAACATCAGCCCGAACAAAATCTGAAAAAAGTGCCGAGGAGGCAAGGTTCATAACTATTATGAGTAATGTCGATTTAACACGATCCTTCTACTTCAGTTACTCTTACAACATCACCCGCACTCTACAGCGAAATATTTCCTATGAACGACAGAGACTTCAGAAAGGGCCTTCTGATGGTCGCAACGTTGACCATAATACAATGTTTGTGTGGAATTATTATATGTTGGAGCCTGTGGTCTCCCTTTTAAAGAATGCATTTGATTGGTGTCTCCCAATCATACATGGATATGTTGATCAGTCGATGATATGCGTATATGGAAGGCTGGTATATGTGACAATTATTGCCCGGCGGTCTAGGTTTTTTGCAGGAGCACGCTTTCTAAAGCGTGGCGCGAACGATCTTGGTTACGTCGCAAACGATGTTGAAACCGAACAGATTGTGTCGGAAATGTTGACCACCTCCTTCCACTCCCCCGGACCGAAACTTTATGCAAATCCCCAATACACTTCTTATGTGCAACACCGTGGGAGTATCCCTTTGCACTGGACGCAGGATAGCACTGGTGTCAGCCCGAAGCCCGATATTGAGTTGAGTCTTGTTGACCCGTTCTATTCAGCTGCTGCTCTTCATTTCAACAACCTCTTCGAGCGATATGGCGCACCTGTGTACGTCCTGAACCTTATCAAAGCCAGGGAGAGAGTTGCGCGGGAATCCAAACTACTTACGGAATTTACAAATGCCATTACTTATTTAAATCAATTTCTTCCCGAAGATAAAAAAATTCTGTACAAGGCTTGGGACATGAGTCGTGCATCAAAGAGTCGTGACCAAGATGTGATCGGCACCTTAGAGGACATTGCTGAGGACATTATACCAGAGACAGGGTTCTTCCGGAACGGCGATGATATTGAATCTGGGTTGCGATTGCAAAATGGCGTTGCAAGAACAAATTGCATCGACTGCCTCGACCGAACAAATGCTGCCCAGTTTGTCATTGGGAAACGAGCACTTGGATATCAACTCCATGCTTTAGGGATTATCGACGGGACATCCGTTCAGTATGACACTGATGCTATGAACTTGTTCACAGCCATGTGGCATCATCATGGAGATACAATAGCTGTTCAATACGGCGGATCTCACCTTGTGAACACTATGGCAACTTATAGAAAAATCAATCAATGGACAGGTCATTCCAGGGATATGGTTGAAAGCGTTAAACGATATTACAACAATTCCTTTCTCGATGCGCAGCGCCAGGAGGCATACAACTTATTCCTAGGGAACTACATATTCTCCCAGAGCCAGCCCATGCTATGGGAACTCGCCACAGATTATTATCTCCATCATTCACATCCACGAGTGCGGTCGAACAAGTGTAATTATATTGACTGGTTCAACCCGGAGTACTTGAAGCCTCAAGAAACATCCTGGGCCGTGACTCAACAAGATGTAGAGAAGCCCCAGGTCGACAACTACGATGACTACTGGCTGGAATACTACCGCCCCTTGGCCATTTCCTCCTTCTCCAAAATTTTCTCTAATAAGATGAAATCAACAATACGTTATCTTCCTTTCCGATCGATCCAAGACCCTCAGTACGATCTAAGTCCATTTGTCGTACGAGTAATCAATGAACCCGATGGTCGTGAGAAGAAACCATCCCAGCGAAAAGGCGTGACTATCCAAGAACCATCAGACCTCCTAAGTGAAGATCCATGGTCCACGAGTTCACGCATCGATTCATCTGCCGTCTCCAGACCTATTCAGAACTGGCTTCAACAACCGCCATCTGCCGAGAATTACCCACCCCAGGCTAGCATAACGAAACTACCCCGTTTCGAATTTCCGGACGACGTAACAACCTACAATGCCAACCACTCACGTACTCCCAGTAAATCCCAACTCATCCAATGGAGCCTAGACGAGCTAGTGTACGAATCACTTCACCCATCAGTCTCGGCTGTGGAAGCAGAAGAGTACGAACGCTACATCAATCACCCTCTCAAAGTTCCCCTTGTAGTGACTTCAGAGGACACGTTGGCTGCCGCATCGCTGGCGGAGCGTGGATCAAATCTTGATCTCTTCGAGTACGCCAACAAATGCGCAGTGGACGATGCGAACTTAGACTTGTTAGCGGAGGATAATTTACCAGACTATCTTGAGTTTGTCAATGTGAATGAGGAAGGATTGACAGTTATAGCAGAGGACCATAATAAGAAGAGGTACAAACGTTATCGACAATGGTTGAGAGGGAAAAGCCTGTTCAAGCAGCGAGTGGATTCATGAAAACCCCCTTTATATGGCGGTTCATGGTAACGAACCAAGCCGCCTAAATTGTGCTGTGGTGTATATTTCTTTCGTGGTATATTTAATTGTTTAGTTTTCTGGATACGATAGCTTTTGGTTGCTAAGGTTTGGATTCTAGATGATATGGACGTTAGACTCCGCAGTTTACACTCATTGACATTATGACAGCCGAAAATTTGAGACTAATAATGTGCAACTTGGCGTTGGGAGGGTTTAAAGATTAAAGGTCATATGTAGTTGTTTTCTTTTGAAATGGTCCTTGTTAACCCCTATTGGGCATCGAAACACTCATTACCAATTAACAATTCACGCAACCTGTCATCTCCCTGAACCAACTTCCCAAATTCGCGATCTACATCTATAGTTTCTTCCTCCCTTCCCCCCTGGTCTCCATCCCGTCCTCCTGTTCCATTACCTCCCTCCTCTGCAGCCGCAACCACATTCTCCTCGATCGCAATCCTTAAAACTGCAACTACAACCTTAAGCGCACACTGTAACTGCAACAAAACAACCGTCTGTCCGCCGCCACCACCACTATCGCCATCACCACTGGCACTTATACCTATATCTACCAAATCATCAGCAATATGCAACCAACACGCACATAACCCGCCTAGCAGCTCTGCCCTCCACCTCCAAACCCTCGGCCACGCGTTCAACACGAGTGCTCTCGCCGCTTCAGCTGCCGCAGCAAGAAGTGGAGGGAATGCTGTCCCAAACGGGTTTGACAATGCGGCCGAAATCGTCGGAACAAGATCTTGCAGATGCTTGGTGGTGTGGATGCCTAGTTCCGAGAGGGCCGGTGGGAGCTGGGAGAGAAGGAGGGCCGAGAGGCGGGGATATGGATAGGAGGATATGGACGTGTTTTCTATAGGACGAGGGTTGCTGGTGTGATGGTAAGAGTGAAGGATGCCGTGGCGAAGAAGGCGAGTAAGGGATTCCAGACGCTTTTGGGAATCGGGGTCGTGCTTCATTTTAGTTTGGTACGGCCTCAGTAGCGTTGGTGCAGATGGAACTTTGGGTGAAGAGAAGCGGGTGCGGATGACGGCAAAAAGTGCTGGGTAGGCATATTGAAGAAGGTGGATAGATTCGGCCTCAGGAGTGATCGTAGGAATGGAAAGGAGGCAAGGGTAAAGGGCTTCTTGGAACACAGAATCCAGGTTTGTGCGCTGGAGTACGTCAGAGTTTGACTGCTCAAGCGGGGATAGGAATTTCAAGAGAAGCTCGCAGCCCTTCGCCTTGAAAGAGAGGTTTTCATCATCTATCAGGGATAGGATTGCGGGGACGAGGAGAGGGAATTGTGATTCAAGTGAGAACTTGTCGGATGGCTAATAAAAATGGATTCTCCAAGTTAGTACTTTATCTCCATTGAACTGTAGAAACATATCTCTTGTTACAGTGAGCTCTCAGTCAATATCTTGGTTGGTGCCCGGGTTAATAGTTATAGAAACGGTGGATATCATCATACCGAATATCTTTCAATAACCCAAGAAAGCACCGTAATAATATACACATATCTAAACTTCCACGGCTTGGACTCTGGGTCAAAAATACTAGGGTCAAATCTGGGCTGTGGAATAGGGTGGACATTCTTCCTTCCTGCGGCTGTCACCGCGGGCGTTTTCGTCTTCGAAAACAGTGGTTTCACTTTCTTTCTCAGAATATTTTCCAGAACAGCAGTCAGCTCCTCCTCTCTCCTATTTGAGCGAAGAAACGACTCATAATTTTGAAGAATAGTTGAGGCATCATCAAACGCCTGCTCCGTTGTCCAAGGATCCAGCCTACAAGTGAAAGCGGCTATGGAGGTGATGACATCAATTCCATCGTCACTTTCAAGATTGCTGATAGGACTGATCGAATCGAGAAGTGCTAAGACTGAAACCCCAACACTCGACCTTAGTCGACTGAGCTTGTATGTTTCCGGCTGGGACGGCTTTGTGTCTGCTCATCAGATATTAGCAAGACACGTTCCCCTCTCAGACAAGGATGACATGAACTCACCATCGACAAGTTGCGCGTTCTCCCAAGAGCTAGTGAAATCTTCAGTCGGTAGAACAACATTGGCAGTCCAGAAAATGAGGAATCTTGCTGCCTCTAGGTCTTCCCTTTGCAGAGTGCCAGACTGTTTGGTAGCCCTCAACACAGCTTCCACAAGGAGAAGATCTTCGCATTGCTAGCAGAATATTATGAGCAATTACGGCATATAGGACGTGTGCTCTAAGTGCATTGATAACTTCGAGCATACCTTTAAGGTGGTACCAGAAGGTGAGCTTGCACTAATTTCAGCCCATAAGTCTCGTAGGCGAATATCAGACTTGATCTGAGACGTATCAATTTGATACGTAGCTCCGTCATCAACCTCCTGTAGGCTCTTGGAAGCTACAGCGCGATACTGGTACATAAATGTGAGTAATCGTCGAAGGGGACGTCAAGATAGGACTATGCCAGCAATTAGGGTATAGGTTATTAGAGTCAAAAAAAAAAAAAAAAAAAAAAGTGTGAAAAGCACGGGATGTGGTACAGCACATGCAATCTACACAGTACAATAGTTGAGACGTTTAGTTCTAACTCATTATGATGTTGTGGAAGCTTTGTCATCAACGTCGGATCCAGAACCAGGATGCGGCAAACAACCATAGGCCAACAGTAAATATGAGAACCAAATACTCCGTATATTCGTTAATTGTGTTCATATTATCTACTTCTGAGTGTCCATTATTTGCTACTTAATCCTAATTCATCTTTCCTTCTAAGAATTTCATTTATTGCAGCCTCCTTGCTTGTTTCTTCTGGGTTGCGAAGCTGCCATTCGATAACCATATCCAGGGCCCTAGTCATCCAAGGTCCCGTCTTCACGCTGAGAGCGTTGATGATGTCTCGTCCATTGATAGGTGTGCGCAGGGAGCACACGTCGAGAAGATTGCTCTCTTCAATGTACGAAAGCAATTTCCCATAGCTGTAAAATACTAATCACAGGAAACGCACCATTAGCTTTGGTCATATGTAATATGTGGTGATAACCTTGCGAAAGACTCACCTTGATCTGCTTCTTGCCTCTGCATAACTTCAAGGAGTATAGCAAGTACGAAACATAATCGCCAGTCATGAGACAGACTGCGGATGAACTGTCCCATTTTCACACGCATCTCAGCAGGAGTATCGGCGATTTCGTTCTTGAGAAAAGACGATTTGACATCCCAGATCATCCGATAGTTCTTGGAGGCTGCAGAGATAATACCAGCAGCCCTGTTATCTGCACGGAGGCTATCTCTAGCCACGGTTGTAGCGCGTGGCACTAGAGGATTTGAGGATTTGGACGGCTTTGGATCTGCAACAATGGTCCACGGGGCAAGCGCAGCAAGAAACCAAGCAAAATATCTTTCGTTTTCATTGCGGATAAGGATATCTCGGACATGGTTTCGCGTCTTCTGCGACTCGGTTATATTTCCAGTCGACTTGCTTAACAGAAGCGCGAGGGCATTGTAACCCCTTTCCCAGTGTGATATATCAACTCCGGCATTATCTTGATGGTTGGCAAAAATAGTGTCGTATAGGCCTAGTCGGTTGATTCTTTGCAGAGCGGTTAAAGGATTGGGTCCTATATAGGTGGTGAATTAACTGCATGTAAAATAACATAGGATAACCGTTTGAGAATCATACCTCGTAAGGTTTTCTCTATCTCTACACCAATCCTTTCTTGGGTAATTTTTGCTTTTAGAGCAACTTTAATATCCTCAATTTTCATAGCCTCTTCTGTGTCGCTGTCGATAGTGTAACCCAATCTGCTTGCGAAGCGTATCAACCGTAGAACTCGGAGTGGATCATCTTTAAAAGTTTGGCAGGGAGCCAACGGTGTACGTATGATTTTATTTTCCATATCCTGTAATCCCCTGCCTGTAAAATCTTCAATCGTGTCCGTATGAATATTGTAAAATAATGCATTCACAGTAGCATCCCGACGAAGCGCATCCTCTTCTGGGGTACCTATTTCGACCTGGGGATTGCGGCTATCGTCAGAATACGTTTCCTTGCGCAAATTTACCAAATCAATATCCAGGCCAAATATTTTTGTAGTGGCAGTTTCAAGGTGTTTTGATTTTTCAGGATTCTTCTCAATCTTATGAATTTTGATGAAATCGATGATAGATGGGTTCCCAGAATGGCACGCCTTGTATTTTTCGAGGTTTCCGGGCATATCCAGGTACTCTTTCAACCCCTCCCCGAATCTTTCCCCCGTCATGCAGTTTATTGCTACATCGATGTCATGACTATCAACCCCGAGAAGTTTGTCCCGCACCCATCCTCCAGCAAACCGTAGAACTAGTGGGTCGGCCGCTGTTGGCACTGAAGCGGGATCTTGGTTGCCCCGTTGCTGGATGAACTCCGCCGCATCTAGTAGACATAATCGCAAAGTTTGCTCGACGGGCGTAAGTGTTATTCGGGGGACGGCCGGTGGGACCATATTCCTCTCTTCAGACATGACTTTCTGGGTCGCCTGATTTGTAAAAATCCCTAAAATCCGTCTTCGCTTGGTAGGTGGTTCTTGTGGGGGGAATGGACTTTTCTCTCGAAATGGCATAGGACGCCAGAGTGATTGTGTGACACAAAGTAATTTTTTGAAAAGGCCTATAGAGGTGGTTCCCCTCCGGGTTATAAATGGTCGATTATGGCCAACCGCACGGGAATTGGTTGCGGAATGAGTCAATCCTGCATGGTGGGAAGCGGAATGGGCTCGCTGAAGGAATGCCTGAGCAAAACGAGAAGTCATCTGGCAATGCGCTGGTCAACGAGCACATAGGGCCCGGTCATGATGACTAGTATTATAGTTACTAGTAAGTATTTCTGGGAGATAGAATAGTGAGTTTTGTGGAGAGGCTTTTCCCCAAATTTTCCAAAGTTTTGTTGTAGCTGGATGCGAAAGTTCTGCAGGGTTTAGTCGTGATATTTATATGGTGATCAAAGGCTTTTTCGGTCTTGCGCTTTTCCGCATCTCCAGCACTGTTCATTGTATTTTTAACCAAACGACAACAGCGACAACCCTTCGTTCAACAGCACCCACAGTATTTATATATAGAATCCTACAAGCCCTATTTATTCCCACTACTACTACACATGCTCACATCTGCCGGCCAAAATCGCTATTTTATTACTAGATAAAGTCCCCGAAGTGTCCATGACATCACCGGACGATGTTACTCCAGTCAAACCTCCGCCATCCTTCTCTCCTGGAGCTGCACTCAACGTGTCTAAAGCTAGATATCCAGAGAAGATTAAGACCACCCAGCCGGTGATCTCTTCGCTATCTGAGTCGGCCCTGGCCGATTCTCTGGAACGGCGCTCGTCCCATTCCTCCGGACGATCATCCAGAACCGCATCTCCCAATGGGAGGCTACCGCACTCCGCCTCGCATCTATCCCGCTCAAACGCTCTTTCGCCTCTGGGGTTCCAAATCGATACTACAGATGACATTCGTTCGCTGATAATCCGAGCGTTCTCTCCCGTAGTAGGCGTATATGCCTCACCAGACACGGATGCTCTCGTTCAACGAAAGGGTTTCAAAAATGGATTCCACGAACTAATACGACCATTTGGAGAAACAGTTGCAGGAAAGATAGTTATACGTGATAGCGGCGGCTCCAGCCGTTCTTGGGAGGATTTCGGGGTTCGTTTTGTCGATTTGGATGCGAGAAAAAAGACAGCAGAGACCAGCCACACGGAGGCTGTTCCGTCGCTCGTCCAGATAGAACAAGTGCTTGACAGGCATGTTCATTCAATTGACGACCCATTAGCGAGTTGGGCTCGGAGTAGCGACAGTGGACATGGCCGTTTACCCCTAGCTTCTCCAATCTATAAACTATTCCTTAGACGCCTTCTCTCCCCGACGTACACCTCGCCTCACGAAACGTTTATGCATCCCGTTGCTTGTGTTATTGCCATAAGTTCGCATACCCCTACGCCTCTTGAATCGCTACGTCAACTATATGCACATACGAGCCAGGGCGATAAGCGGCCACCCCAGTGGGTATATCCCGAATATCTGAGGTACTACGTCCTCGTCCATGACGAAGACAAGGACGACATCACACAATCAACAGCTTTGTTTGATCAAATGAAAAGGCATTTTGGCCTTCACTGCCATCTTCTACGGCTGCGTAGCAACCAATGTGTCATAACAGATGATGATAGCACACAAATTCCCTCCTGTGAATGGCTTACTCCTTCGGAGGACATTTCCGAGCTGGGTGAGCAAGGTATGTATATTTCCCCTCTCCAAGACTGGGATATAATTGCTAAAATCGTTCTAGAATCTCTGATTGATCTTGAAACCGAAGGAGGCACATATCTTTTTGAATCAGACGTCACCGCTATCAAAGCATTCATTCGAGAAATGGTTGCTCAATCGGTGATCCCTCATATGGAAAATCGAGTAGCTCTCTGGAACGAACAAGTGGCCTCCCGAAGGCGAGGCTTGAGTGGTCGATTTATGTCCATGTCAAGGCGTTGGGCCGGTTTCGGAGCAAACACAAGATCGTCAGGTGGTTCTTATGGTTCGGGATCAGGTTCTAATTACGATTCCCTTCAAGGGTTCTACAAACCAGATACGCCTGAAGCAATATTACGGAAGTTGGGAGACTTTGCATTCATGCTCCGTGACTGGAAACTTGCATCATCAACCTATGATCTTGTGAAAGGAGACTATGGACATGATAAAGCATGGAGATACCAGGCGGGAGCGCATGAAATGTGCGCTGTGAGCACACTGCTAAATCCTATGGCATCAACTGCTAAAACAAAACTGGAAGCTATCGACCAGCTTTTGGATACTGCTAGCTACTCGTATCTTACAAGGTGCTCCGACGCACAAAATGCTTTGCGTACCCTCGTCCTAGGCGTGGAGCTCTTGAAATCTCGTGGAGGATCTGCCTCTGATGCTGCCGCAAAATGGGCTATACGGATCCTAGATATGGGTCTTGTGGGTGACACCGGTCGAATTCTTGTCTCCGAGAGAGTGTCTGCATGCTATGCGTCTAAAACTGGATCTGGTGCCGCAAAATGGGGAATACGCCGAAGGAAAGCCGCAATGTGGGCCGTTCTTGCTACCGAGTCATGGCTGAAGCAAGGAAAACCAAACCTCGCATGTATTTGCCTCGAAGAATCCGACCGTCTGTACAGCGACGTATTGGATGAAGGAAAGGCGCTTCTACCAGAAATGCAACAATTTATTGACAATCTACGGAATACCGTGCAGATCGAATATCTTGGATCGCAAGGGATTGGCAGCGAAAGCAAGATATCGAGCGCGATAGAATTTGTCACGGAGGAGACGAGTGAGAAGCTCGATAATCACATCCGCCGGAAATCGTTGATGGGAGGTGTAAATCCGCTGGAGGCTACGCCTGTTACCGTTACCCGGTTAAAATCAGACGACAAACGTCATTCAATTGATGATTTCGAATGATTTTGCGATGACCTGGTCTAAGCAAATAGATGGATGGACTATCGGGATGCAGGAGTAATGCCAAAATTTTAGGTTGCCTATAGAGCGGTAATCTTTTTTGTCGACCAGGTGTTCCAATGCGTTCCGAGGCTAATATTCATTGCATCTACTAGATCTTGCCAAGGGCGATTGAAATAAGCCAGGTATCAGAATATGATATTCTCGTTCTTGAATATAAATTCCTTCAGCGAATGTATCTAGATTTTTCTAAGCAAGTTCAGGCGCGGATTTAATATGGAGATCTAATTGGCCATTAGATAAATCAAATGCTAATCTCAAAGGAAATAAACAACAAAACTCACGATGAGTGAAGTTTTTGCAAAGAAATAAAAACCGATGTCATCTTATTAGGGACATGGTGCCTCATACAAACTGAGTGTCCCAGCGCTGCGGGTGGATCCCAAAGCCTGGGTGCATCCTGACGTCATTGTAAATTACCTTGCCAAAGAGATGCCAAAATCGACAGCATCGCCAAAGGATTTGTGCATTTGGGTGTTTCGGCTGTGTAAACCCTTTTTAAGTGGTTCTGAGTTATAAAAGGGGGTTTTCGAGGTTGATAGATGCGTGCGAGAAGTGAGAACATTGTGTCTCTGGAGTGCTCTTTGAGCTTCTTGCGGTGGAAAAGGTACTAGAAGCGCATATCTACTAGGGCCTACCGTTGCGAGTACTTTATTTTAATTATATAGTGTTTTGATAAAGTATACAAGTAGATATAGAGATATCAATACATAATGTAGTCTAGGATAGAAACGGGCGTACAGTTGAACGTGGTTAATAAAAAGTTGAACATTTATGGTTGATTTTTCGGGCCGGAATAACCTTCGGCATGGTTTTGACCATGTCAACCCTGTCCATTAAAACTACAACACACTAGCCATTCACATACATATCTCACGCATCTTCAAATGCATCAGACACAGTGATTTTTGTAAGCAGCGGGGCTGGGACTAGCTGCTTATATCACAAGAGGTCCTTAAGACTCTATAAGGATTAAGCTATAGAAGGTAATATGATGATATATTGAAGAAAATTTAAATTCAATAATTAAATATTGATATGACCAGTTAACATCTGATAATTAGTAGTTAACTTGCATAATCAATATCTTACAACTCTGCTCTGCATTTGTATAGCTTCTAACAATTCTTCTGCATAATCTCCACTCTGTGCATCATTCTTACAACTACTTATGAACATAAAGATATGTTTAAATTTCTTGCTTTTTGTGAGGGGTGATGACAGTGTGAAGAGTGAATAGTAGAAGATAGTATATAGTGTAGTGGAAGATAATAATAATTATAGTAGTAGTATAGTTGAAGTTGTAATTGTAGTTGTAGTTGTAGTTGTAGTTGTAGTTGTAGCTAATCGCTGAAGAGGAAAAGAAAGAGAAAGAAGATGTGCGAAATACATGTATCCATATATATATACATATAGAAATAGTGGTAGCGAGAGTATAATGGAAAGAGGTAAGAATAGACGAAGATATAAACAAAGATAATATAATAATAAGGAAATAATAAACGAGTGCATTACAAAAAGGAATTAAAAGCTTTCTAAAGTTTGTTAACTTTTACTGAAAATTCATCAAGAATTTCTCAAATATCATATAATCACTGACAGATCTGATCTGAAAGGACATTGTATTTTAATGAATTGATGAAGTGGATGCAGTGTTCAAGAAGCTGAAGCACATGTTCACAAGTACTTCAATGCTGTAATCATTCAACTCAAACAAGCATACAATTTTCAAAACAGATACCTCAAATTATATAGTAAGCAGATCATTAATGCAATATAATAATGAAGATGTTTTGTGATTCTGTGCCTTCATTTTGAAAAAAATGTCACTCACTGAATGGAACTATAAGATCTACAACAAGGAGCTTCTAGCGATCATACAATGCTTTAAAGAATGTGTAAGAGATGGGCTACAAGAGTAATTACAAGAGTAGTGTGAAGTACGCACAAAGGATATTAAGAAGGTAGCAATCTCTATTGTTCAAAGCTAATCGCTGATCTCCTAAAATCCACGGATATCAGCGAGCATTATATAGATAATATTGCCATCGCCACGTATCTATCGCCACGTATCTATTTCCTAATATAGATATCTCCGTTGCGCCTATTACAGAATGGGAGTCTGAATTCATGAGTGTTGAGAAGTTTGAAATCATCACTGATCATAAGAATATAGAATACTTCACAACCATTCATAAGCTTACTGAGAGGTATATGCATTGATCATTGTTTCTCAGCTATTTTTCATTCACAATCTGTTATCAATCAGAAATAGAAAACACTTTTATGAATGTTCTATTCTGCTGAGAACAAGATATACTATTTGGTGATCTGGATGACAAATGGAAACACTGAGAGCATCAGTTAATTAATCTCACAATCATAAAAGATCTCATGCAATCAGATGAACCCTATATACATGTTAATCAATTTTGAGTATAAAACCCTTTATTTAAAAAGCAATAAAAACAAGCAGTAGAAGTGAATGAACCTTGGCAACAAGTTGCTGAAGCTGTATAAAACAAGGCACTTCGATTCCCCACAAGCGTATACTCAAGAACGGATATTTCAACATATTTGATTGATGATGATGAATGTCTATACTTCTAAGATAAATGATGAGTCTCTGATTCAGAACTTTTATGAACATTCTAATCATTGTCAATCAACTTAGCGAGACTGTAATACTGTAGCTCTGTGACAAGATAGATGCTGAAGTAGTTGCAGATGCTTTTGTTCAGAGCTCATTCTATTGTATACATAGTCTGCTTTCATTCATTGTATCAGATAAAAACAGTCAATTCATCAGCACACTCTGAATCTGTGTATATCAGCTGCTAAGAATCAAACAATAATTGTCAACAGTGTATCACTCAGAGACTGATGAAGTCACAGAGAAAATGATATAAACAATGAAAAACATTTTCTGTAAATTCTGCAATTACACATAAAACAATTGAAGCCATCTGCTATCACATGCTGAGATTGTGATTAATAGTTGAAATTCTATTATAACAAATATAAACTCATTCTTTTTTCTGCATAAATACAATTTAGAAGTTTTGAACTTCTCTGAAAATTTCTGAAAAACCACATACATCTGCAGTTTCATACAAGCAGTAGAAAACATTGTGAGCAAGTTTAAAAAAGTCTGTGAATAGACAAAAGCTTTTATGATCAGTATTTAGTAAAATTATAAAAATCAAATGAATATTAAAAGAAGTTCTACAATCTGATATCATGTAAAAAATAAAATCTGTTTAGATTTCAAGAACATAAGAATGAACCACCTTTCACATATATTAGATTACCACCACATCAAATATACTGTGATGAAGATGCTGAGCACACATAATTATTGACTTGACATCTCATCTGACATTCATAATGTCTTTCATACAAACCTGCTCCGACCCGCAGCTGAGGATCCATTCCCCTCACAAAGAATCTTCAACTGACAGCCACCTATCATCATAGAAGAAAATAACAAATTTGAATGAGATATTGAAGCAATTCTTGATGATAGAACTAACTATCACCACTGTGAATACCTTGTCAAATGAGTAGAATACAATCACTCAACCTGGGAATCTGTGTCTGCCGTGGAGGACACTGCCGCTCTCAACGCCTATGAGTCATTGCTCACCCTGGTAAAAGGGGATAATATGATGAGTTAGCATTTATTAATGATTAACTTATGCAATCAACCTCTTCTGCCTCATACTCTGCACCCGCATAGTTCCTCACACTCTACGCCTGTGTAGTTCCTCACACTCCGCACCTGCATAGTTGCTCACACTCTGTGCTCATGTAGTTCCTTACACTCCGCACTTGCATAGTTTCTCATGCTCCACACTCACATAGTTCCTCACACTCTGCATTTGTGTAGTTTCTCACACTTCACATTCATGTAATTCTAACAATTCTTTTACATAACTTTCAATGCTTTTTTGCTCTGTATTTTACTGTGAAACAGCTTCTGATATTCTTTTACTTTGATTTTCTTTTTATAAAAACCCTCTTCATACAATCTTTTCTTCTGATCTTTTTTCTTTTTCTTTTCTTAATCAATTCATAATCTGTATTTAGAATAGTGCTAGATCATTAATCGATGTACGTCTGTTATAAAAATATATAATAATAAATTGATCAGTATTAATAAAAGCTCTTTAGTTTTTGATTAAGATAAAAGAAATATGAATTTTTAAGCAAAAATTTTCTGTTTTATTAACTCAGAGTTAAAACAGAAAAAATACTCTATTTTTTCAAACTTTATTTTTTTTTTTTTTATAAAAAGTTTGCCAAAGTCTCTGTTTAAATTAAATCTCTTCTCAGTTTAAGATTATATTTCTGAAATATTAAAAGCTTTCAATATTAAATGAATTCTCTTTCATTCAAATTGAAACACTTTATTCTACTGAATAGCTTTCAATAAGTTGAATATTGAGTTTTTAAAAAAATGAGTATGCAAATGAAAAATCAACAGAATAAACCTGCACTTTTTTCCTTTATAATAGATTATATATATATAAATATATATATAAACTACTTGCAGAGATCAAGCTATCTTTCAAACACTGAAATTTCCACTTTTATCTTATGTTTTTATCAACAGGGGGGTTATTTGAAGGGATTCGATGAGGGATTCAAGGGATGATGGATTTGAATTGATGGGGTATGCACTAGTCAATTGTGCCGAGGTATTTTTTTGTTACTTGGCAGGCACATGTGGCTGGGAGGTACTCAGAGGGGACTTGGCACGGATGCGTTGGAACACGAAAATTGATCAGAGTTTTCTCAAACAGAGAAACAAGAATAACTCAAGCAACTGCAGATCAAACTGAACAAGATTTTAATAGATTATCAATATAAAATAGATCTATCTCTAATCAAAATCTGAGTTGATTTGACTCAGTATTGATGGAGTAATTTGATGAAATGTTGAAAATCCGCCCAAGCGGATGCCAAAACAGTATTTATCAAATATCTCTGTCAAAACTTTATCAAATCTTTTCAAATTTGCAGCAGTTACTGATGGAGGTAGCAGGAATCGATTGAGGGTACTCGCGTTGTCTAATTCGAAGAATTGGGCTCGTTCAAGGTTTTGCTCGTAATCTTGTTATAAGTAACAACAGTTCATTCAAGATTTAAATTGGTAATTGAATCTATATATCACTAATATATGCAAAAAACCTGTTCTAAGAAGCTATAATTCATGACAAACTATGATAATATTCAAATTGAGAGAGATTGGCTGTGGTGAAAACTGCAGAGTTATTGTATAAACTGTAAATAATCAGCATTCTTACAGCTTATGCTTGATATATGCTGGAATAATGATTGGAATATCGCAGAAATATATGAATTTTTAGAAAGTATGGTTTGAAAGATAATTTTTTTTTTATATGTGAGAGAACTTAAATATAAAGAGAAGATATGTTGTAGAAAATAATATATATTCTTATTTACATAATAATAAAAATCCTCTGACTGAACAACAAATATAATACCTACATGACAATGATAAATCTATTGTTACTATTGAGATCACATTGATCTTATACTGATCATATGTCACAATTACTTGCACCCTTGTCTACAATGTTTGCTTGTGATCATGGCTATGATTATGATGCTATATCTCTCTAATCATCACATGTCTAGCTTATGTAAATACACTGCAAAAACTGAACATAGTTTTCAAAAACAGAAGTAGAACTGAACATAATTTTTAAAAAAGTTCTGCTTTAAATCATGTCATTGCTTAGTACTAGCGTGAAAAATTGAGCATGGTTTATTTTTCAGACCCACTTTTTTAAAACCATGTTCATGTTTGAATAAACCACGTTCAACTGTAATCTGTAATCTGAGTGTGAATTTTTAGTGAGAAGTGTTTATTTTTCAGACCCACTTTTTTTAATAAACCACGTTCAACTGTAACCGGAATCAAACCGCTTAATAAGCAGATAGGAACCTCAAACCTTCTTGGCAATAACCCTAACCTCTTCAGCGTTTTGAACCCGATTGCAGTGCTACTGGGCATGCAACACTACAACTTTCCGGAGGAAGTTGGGACGCCATTTAACGAATGTCCTGAAATGTACGGGAATCAGGATTGTGCTTTAAAATAACAAGGTGTACGGAGAAGGCAGGTAGTGAAAGGGCCACTAGCTGTTTCCAGCACCGCCAACAGTCCCAATACAAACCATTATGAATGAGCTTCTGGCGTACATCCTTGCAAATGAGGAGTCTTTCCGAAGGTCAGATTTTGATTTGCCGTAGCACTGCCGTTGGGCCAGGTGTTCTATAAACTGACAAATTGACATACAGAGCTCGACTTCCTTCTCTCTACTCAGACTTCTCCACCCAGCGGCATACCAATCCAGACGGATATGCGACAAACGCCGCTGCATGGCAGCGAGCACTAGCTCATGCAGCTCTTGCCGGCGTCATACATTCGTCGTCGGGAAGCAGACACCATGGGGATGACGGGGTAGCCAAGAGTGATTTGCTCGTGTTGAGGACAGGCAACGCTCTTATGGCAGAGCTGGAGACGCAGGAATGGGGTCGCCCGGTGGCATTACAGAGTGCTATTGTATGTTATCGCGATACTTATATCCATTCATTGTGGGTGCTAGACTTGCTGCTTCTATGCCCTACCTTGCGGTTTGCCTGACTAACTGATTGATTCTCTGCCTTAATTCACAGGATGAAGCAATCCGACATAATTCCATGATACCTCTTGATATCTTTCAGACCAGTTCTGCAACGCCGTTCAAAACATCGTGGATACGCCTCCCTTCCCCTCCCACATTATCCCAAGTTATGGGTTGGGGTATGAAACAGTTAAGGGGTATTCTATCCGATTTCGAAGGTCATTCGAACGTATCAGGGAAGGTACAAGTTATGAACTTGGTTTTGGTAGATAATTTAAAGGTACTTATGAATAGAACCGCGTCCCTTGCCGTTCTGTTTAAACATATATACCTGGTCAAGCTCATCTTCTGTCTTTCTTTGAGTAACCCTCCTCTAATTCAAATTCGTGATATATATATATATATATCTAGGAAGTTGGGAAACGTGTCCTTGCAATAGCCTCAAAGTCCCACAAGTCAAATACCGACTGCATTTACTCGAAAGAGCTTTTCACAGAGCGGTTTGCAAAATTTGGTGGCGGGACCGTGTTATCAAGCTTGGATGTTGATGTCCTCCTGATATTCCTATCGAGAGATGAAAACGCAATTCTATATGACGGGGAGGTATGTAGTGTACCTCTATGGTATTTTTCATTCAGATCCGTAACTAAAGTATATTTAGACAATTAAATTTAAAGGCACCAAAAACAACATTAACACAATAACGCACGAAGATCGGACCATCGCGTCCTTGAAGACGCTAATCTCGAATTTAACCAGACAGGTCGCACACATTGAATCCAAAATTCAGGAATTATCACTAAGAGCGAAGGGTGCGGTGACTAACAAAAACAGAGTTGTCGCTCTATCTGCACTACGGGCAAAAAAGATGGCAGAAAACAATTTAAAACAGCGGACGGATACTTTACTGCAACTCGAAGAAGTTTATATGAAACTCGAGCAGGCCGCAGACCACATAGATATCGTGCGAGTAATGGAAGCCAGCGCGGTTGCTCTTCGATCAATAAATGGCCAAGTCGGTGGGGTGGAGAAAGTCGAAGACATCGTGGAAGAGCTGCGAGAGGAGATGGGTAAAGTCGACGAAGTTGGGAATGTCATCAATGGGGTTGGAGAAGCAGTTGACGAAGGCGAACTGGACGATATTCTTGCTGCAATGGAGAAGCAAGAACAAGAAGCGCATGATGCTAAAGAAGCAGAAGCAACGCGACGAAAACTGGCGGAGATTGAACGATTCGAGAAATCAGCGATTGAAGTTGAGGCGCAGCGTAAAAATGAGAAAGAGCAGGTGACGGCAGCGGATGACGACTCGGATCTTGAGGATAGTATTGGAAAATTTTCCCATATGTCTATTGAAGACAACTCAAAAGGTGAGAATACAAAGACAAAGATATCCGAACAGGTTACGGCAGAATAGGTACTCCTCAATCAATGGTATACTTTTGGACCGTGCCATATATAAAAGATGCGTATTCGCTACCCACAAAACGCCAACGCTAGAATGCCATTGTATATGGAAAGGAGAAATATGCATCAGGCTGCAGCGTCCTCTACAATTCTTAGTCTCTCAGGTTTCCATGCCTGCACTACTACCCTCCCCATTCATCTCATTTACAGCCCCGCCTATTGTTGTATTATTTTCCGGTTCACTCTCGACTCTCCGAGTCTGGTGTCGAGTGTCCGGCAAATCTGGTTGGGTTATGGTATGCTCATGTTCACCATCTTCTTTTCTCGCACATTGGTCTGCTGCCAAAATCGTTCCCGAGTTACCAGCCCGGAGAGCCTGCTCTTTGTTCCTGCGAGCATTGGCAATGAGTACCTTAAAGTCGTCACCATACATTGTCGTCCAAACGGAAGCATCGAAATCTTTGCGCGTTACTGGAGAAGACGTCGAAATACCAGACGCAGCTGGTGCATGGCCACCCTGTGTCCGTTCCCAGATATCGAGTTCCTGTAACAATTCGCGTTTCGATTTGGGCACTTTGGAATCACAGTTCGCATTCCATATATTCATCCACTCTGTGTGTCTCTTTTGCAATAGAGGTTTGGAACCCCAGTCAGGTATTCCCAACTCCTTGAGCTTTCGACGCAGAACCGTCTCTTTCAGGAGTGAGTAGTTTAACGTCGGGAGACGTTTTGGAGCATTGGTGTGAGGGGATTGTTGTGATTGTTCAGAAGGGCGAGCATGGTTTCGTAAAGGTCTTAGATCATATTAGCAAGGATATCGAATATTTCTAAGTATAGTTTGAAATTGCCCAACATACCCATATGATGTGGAGAGATTTGGTAGCTCTGAAGGACCTGGGCAATTATCCAAATGGGAGAAGACAGCTTCATTTTTCATCCTTCGCTGGCACATCGGGCATGCGACTAGGCCATCATCTAAATATTTTTTAGCCTAAGGAAGTGGTCCCCAGATAACGAAAATAAGATGAATACCTGGGTCAAAGCCCTCATCCTCTGTATCGTCGATGACTTCCGCCTGCGTTTGCAGATCTTGATCTTCTGATCTTCTACTTTGCAAGCGTGTTCTTCTCTCAGCGCCCGAAACCGCCTTACCCTTCTCAGCCAAGGATACAAAGGTATCGATTTTCCGCTTCTTCGACGCGGGCAGCTCGAGGTCCCCCTCTGGTTCATCTGTTCTCACCGTGGCGGTTCTCGCGAACTCCAACACGCTAGGTCGTGCCGACATAAACGAGTCCACCATCTCCTGCATCGCCATATCCTTTCGCAGCTTAAGTTCCTGATCCGCAGTCCTGCAGGCGGGGCATTTTCCATCCGAACTTAGACATCGGCGTATGCATATGGAGCAGAACGTGTGTGAACAGGAGGTGATGACTGGGCTTCTGAAGAAGTCCTTGCATACTTGGCATCGTAGGGCGGATTCTACGCGGGCGAGCTTGGAGAGGGGCGTACCGAGCCAATCTGTTGAGTCGGGGATGTCGTACATTTACTCGGAGGTATGTTATCTCAAACTGGTGTGGTTGAGACAGTGGAACAAAAGGGGCAGATTTCAACCCGTAAAAAAAGAGTTGAGCATCTCGGTTCAAGCCGCAAGAACGCCAAGATCACGATGACTAAGACGCGTTAATTGATCACGTCCACAGACCCTGTGAAGGAGGATAACGTTCGTTCATTATTACTAAACTAACTACGCGAGAGCATTACAATATGTTGGGGGGCACGTGATAGGGTAGCCGTAGTACCCACTAACACCCTGGAGCATCCATGGGTTCGTATTTGGGGATTCGGGAATATTTGGGATATTCGGGATATTTGGTCATTGGGGATAGGACTCACGATGGCTGCCAATTATAAGAAATACCTTGCCGAGAAGGTTCTTAATGAACAGGAGATTGTGAGTATTTACAACAATTCACATTTACGCACGCTAATCTCCTCTGCCAGGTCACCCATCGTGCACTGAGTAGAGCTTTAAAAGTCCATTCCAACTTAGCCAAACGGTACGTAGTTTCAAAAGTCAGTCTGATCAGCGGGAAGTACGTGTGGTACTGATTGGCCATTCGGAAGGATGCTCTATGAGTTCCATCGCCTTGAGAACTCTAAAAAACCGCAAAGTGTCAATGCTACTTATCTCATCTCCGGCACCCCGGCGCTTGCGCAACGACATGCGCTCAACGGGTGCGCGAAGGATGGCGATGATGAGATTATGCAAAGTAGCCCCTTCACGAGCAGTCAGGCCGCACGGCAAGAAGACGGCGACGGGAACGACGATATCCCAACAACTTCAATCACGTTAGTGCGCGAGGAAGACTTACTTGGTATGCTCAAAATATACGGTGAATTCGCCTCTTATTCTCTCTGACAGTAGCCTAATATATTGGCACAGAAGCAAAGAGCCGGTATCAAACAGTATTTTCAATTTTTATATATAGCGTCGAGCCTACTCGCCTCCAAGATTTGAATGTCCTAGGCGATATTGGACATGATATAATGCAGCATCAGCCAAACGATCCTCTCGAGTACGGTAAACAATACGGCATGATCCTCAATAGAAACGTCAAGGTAGGGGCCCTAGCACCCATCATTTTCGCTTAGTTTTCTGGCAGACTAATAGACCATCGACAATCCAAAGCGGCGATCGGGACTCCCTCCAGCTCCTCCAGCTCCTGATCCCGTTGAAACCGTCAAAAAACAAAAAGTGGAAAAGGCAAATGAAGCACCCATCACCACCAAACCAGAGGAACCTACTCAGCCACAAGCTAAAACCCAGACTCCTCAAGCGTCATCTGCCGCGTCCTCACGTCCTTCCAGCGGTGGCAATAATAAGGGAGGAACTAGCGATAAACCAAGCTCACTAAAACGAGACAGCTCGAATATATTCAAGGCTTTTGCCAAGGTGAAGCCCAAAGTCAAGAAGGATGATGTCCTTGAAAGACCGAGTGGTCGTGAAGTGGAATCCGTATGTCCAGCTGCCATTGTCTTAATTGTGGAAGTAAATACTAATTCGCATGCTTAGGCAGAACACAGTGGGCCTGAAGATGGTATGCCAAACTTGCTTATTTTTCACTTTTCACTTCTCACTTCTTTTACTCACAATACCTGGTAGTTGTTCTCGATGATGCATCGGAAGAAGAGCGAGAAGACCTATTCCTTGATACGGGGACAAGAAGAAGCAACTCGAAACGCGAGTCAAGGAAGGAGAGAGAAGAGAAGCTTCGGAAAATGATGGAAGGTATATTTTCCAATGAATATACAATATGTTACACTCACCTAGTCATGGGCTAACGACGAATAAAACAAACAAAGATGAAGATATGGAAGATGTGCCAGAAGATGTGCCAGAACTGCCGCCCGCGAGAGCACCAGAACGTACAGACACCTCGCAATCCGAAGAAGTACCGAAGGCTGAATCTAAAGAGGAAGCAAGGGCTCCAAAGGGCCGAAGGAGAGGGAGACGACAAGTGATGAAAAAGACAACGATAAAAGATGCAGAAGGATATCTCGGTCCGTACTTATTTTTGTCTCCTCTATTTTTTATTTTCCAAAGACATTGAGCCAGCAACTCACAAAGTCCCCTCTTTTCTAATTGCACAGTCACGAAAGAAGAACCTGTCTGGGAATCGTTTTCCGAGGACGAAGCGCCACCACCTGTGAAAAGAAAACTGGCTGTTTCAGTGAACTCAAAGTCTACTTCTAGTAACAAGGGAAGCCAGAAGATGGGCCAGGGCAACATTATGTCGTTCTTTGGGAAAAGATGATCGTATGGTTTACTTCATGATGGATAAAAAAATTTTTTTTTTCCCTTAATCTCAAGCGGTAGAGGGCCCGAAGCCAGGAAAATTCAAGCCTTATGTGATGGGTGTTCGTGTCCGTCTTGTCATTTTACTGGCGTTTTAATAGTGAGCACTTATCTGATGGTTAACCACTCGGCAGGTTTTCTAGTTTTATGCTTCCTCCTTGGTTTATATAACAATACTTCATGACCTTTTCGTCCATCCTTGTAACATCATTACTTTCAGTGTGTGTATGTATTTAACATAATGAGTACATATATGCGCAGCATCTTGCAACCTCCGAAAAAAATAAAGGAAACGACAAGCATCTATGATTTGACACGGAGCTCGGGTCACCGGATTTGAACCCGTGCCGAGTATTTTCGGGCCGAAACCCATGCTGGTTCAACACCCAGCCGTGACCGAAACGGTGCGCTTCACGGACTCACATCCAGCATACTCCGTAGGAGAAACTCCTTTAGGAGATGGGTTTTTTTGCAACCGCGTTTCCAGCGTCGTGAACCACAAGATCCGAGAGCTTGGTCGAGCGGATCCTGGAACCGATCGGCACGTGATCCAGGGTTGAGTTGGGTGCTTGGAACATTCGCGTTGAGTTTCGGCTAAACATCAGGGTTTCCGAGTACAAGCTGCGCTGCGGAGACTCCTCTCACCCGGGGAGATCAAGCTGGCGCCATTGCTATTGCTCTCCTACATGTCCTTGCCCGCGGTGAGAATAACTAGCCCACCCACGCCTATGAGCCCAACTGAAGTTATCGGCCACCCAACATCGCTACAAGTCCTACCCCTGACCAGCTAACTGACTAGCGCATGGACTGAGGTTTGCACAGATATGAGAGCTCTTCCCTGGACAGCTGCAGTGCTTGCGGCTCTCGTGTCCAACGGTGCGCTAGCTGGATCTAGCCATATGGACGATCCTGCATCGCTAGCAATCGCTTGCCCTGACTACAGCGAGTACTCCAAGCTTAAACAGTGAGCACATTTTACTTCAACTTCATCGGCCCTTGGCGGAGAAGACAAGCCTGTGCTTGAGTTTTTGCGATTTAGACCATTATGTGTTCCTTCCTTCTCACTGATTGATCATCATTATGCAGTCCCCCATACTCCGAAGGTCCTCTACAGCTTCCCTTCCAACGACCTGTTCTGCCATGTCGAACGTTCACATCGACGTCCATTGAAAAGGTCATCGAGGACGTGACTTCCCGCATGGTTGACAAGGACCTTGCCCAACTCTTTCGGAATGCGTATCCAAACACTGCAGATACCACTGTCCGATGGCATGTGGACTCAAGTGACCCTCGATCGAAGATATTGACACAATACCCACAGAGTGAATCCTGGCAGGGACCGCAGTCTTTCATCGTCACTGGCGATATCAATGCGGAGTGGCTGCGCGACTCGGCAAACCAAGTCGCAGGGTATCAAATGCTCGCTGCAAAGGATCCCAAGATCAAAGCTCTTATCTTGGGCGCCATCAATACTCAGGTTGAATTCGTTCTCCAGTCTCCGTACTGCAATGCGTTTCAGCCTCCCCCTCCAAGTGGTCTCCTCCACTCCATTTCTCAGACCCAGAGCGACATCGTTCATCCGGCTTACGAACAGTCCGTTGTCTTCGAATGTAAATACGAGCTCGATTCCCTGGCCAATTTTCTCGCTATAGGAAACAAGTTCTTCGCGGAAACAAAATCCACGGAGTTTGTCACAACCAGATGGTATCGGGCTGTGCTTACCGTTCTTGAGGTTATTGAGGAGCAGTCAAAACCCACTTTTGACGTTCAAGGCGAATATGTCCGCAACACGTACACATTCAAACGCTTGACGACCCTAGGAACCGAAACTTTGAACTTGGACGGGGTCGGGAATCCTTTGAACAATGGGACAGGCCTTGTTCGCAGCGCCTTCCGCCCCAGCGATGACGCCACTATTTTCGGTTACTTTATCCCTGCCAACGCTTATTTATCCGTGGAGCTGAAGCGGACAGCCTTAACCATCAAAGCCGCCGGTGGACCCGACAGCCTCATCCAGACTCTAGAGCAGAGAGCAAGCATCATCGAGAAAGGCATCCGCGATCATGGAATTGTTAGCCACAAGAAATTCGGTGAGATTTACGCCTTCGAGGTGGACGGATATGGCTCGAGGTTGTTAATGGACGATGCCAATCTCCCTTCCCTCCTATCTTTGCCTCTCCTTGGCTTCGTCGACAAGGACGATGAAGTCTACCAGAACACGCGCAAGATGCTTTTGAACAAAACGGGGAATCCGTACTATCTGACCGGTACCCAGTTCCACGGTATCGGCGGTCCTCACGGTAAGTTTTACAATTTCATATCTACATGACCTTTTCAATCATCAACTCCCCCTCTGGCCCCCCACAAAATCCTAAAGCTAAACACCAATCCTCCGCCTCTCAGCCGGCCTCAGCAACGCCTGGCCCATGTCTGTCCTCGTCCGTGCCCGCACATCCGACGATGACGAGGAGATCATGGAATCCATCAACATGGTCCGAAACGCTAGTCTTCTCGGTCTGATCCACGAATCCGTCGACGTTGACAATATCCGCGTGTACACGCGCAGCTGGTTCGCGTGGGCCAATAGCGTCTTCGCGCAGACCATCCTGGAACTTGCGGAGAGAAAACCATATCTCCTCTTCGGGAAGGGGGCGTCGCCGTATAAAGCTGGGGAGTGATATGCGGGAATGGTGGATTGGTGCGGTTAGTAGGTAGATGGAGATTTTTTGTTTTGTTCCTTATTTATGGATATCACCTCTTGCTGATTTGAGCGCAGTTAATATTTGGGCAAAGGGAGACCACACTCCTTTGCTTGTTGGCGTTCTTCCGGGTGTTGCTTCTTTTTATTTTATTTTATTTTATTTTTTTTACAAAAATTGCAATATAATAAGGTTACCCTAATAAGTTAGTAAATAATGTGCTGTTATGTTGAATCATGACGGGGATTGTGTTGGCCTATGCTTCACCCGATGTGCCAGAGGTACTCTAGCAATGTTTGAGTGAAAAAGAAATAAATGGAAAATCATTTACCGCCATGTTGCGGAATACCGCCTTGGAGTCTTTGAGCCCACAGCCAACCGCTGTATCTCTGCAAGCCCTACGGAAGGAAGAAAAAACCTCTTCTGAGACATGAATTAACCACCCTCGAAGTGAGTAGAAATGACATCACACAAGACATACGCCCCTTCCTACACATACGAATACGGAAAAGCACACGGAAACAGTCCTGAGAGTTTGAAAAAAGGAAATAAGGTATCTGGATATCGAATCCAGTGTTTGGGAAGGGGGTGACAGAAGGGGGGAAGAATCCATTTCTTTGCTACTCTAGGTCCTAATGAAATGAACTTTTGCCATGATTCATAATTCCACACAGCCCTTTATTCAATAAGTAAAAAGTCACAGTTCAAACTCCTTTTAAATCCCCTTTTTTTTTTGGCATATATACATCATAATGCAAAATATCAGTCGTCGGTCATGCAAAACTTCGTTCTTAACCGCTCACATTCAATTCCTCAAAATCGTCAAGAAGCTCATCCATGCTTATCTTGGGAATGTCATCTTCACTGCCATGCTCGTCATCTTCCACAACACTCATAGCGTCGTGATCAATATCCTCCATACGACCTGTGTCAGCTTTCGCCCGTTTGGCTTTGTAAAGCGCAAATGTGCTTCTCAACTCCGCATCCTCTTCCACATCCCGCAAGAACATTTCGAAATCTTCCTCCACACGATCTCTCTCTTGTTTCCGTGACGATGCAACAGGCTCCTCTTCTTCACGGTTCATGCGCTTCAGGCGCCAGTTTCTCTTGGGCTTCTTCTTCCTGGGATAGTGCTTCCTCACAAGAACCACGTCGGGAATGGTAGAGCTATATACGCTGCTTTGTTCTAAGGCTTCGTAGTTCGTGTCGTTGAAATTTGAGCCGGATAAGAGATAACCCTTCACAGAATCTCCGACATGGAGGACCCCGCCAAGGTGTGTTCGCGTGAAATAGGTGGTGTCATTCACTCCCAGGTCAGATGCCCGCGCCACGGTAACTTCAGCGAGATGGAAGTGGCCAACTGATCGGCCAGCAGGTTCGATGTCCATAACAATGAACTCAACAAGCTCTTGGACATCTGCCACGTTTTTGAACGGGGTTCTCCAGTATATTGGGGAAGGGATGTCGGCTGTTTGAAGGGTAGATGGATCTAGCAAACTAATCGAGGTGCCCACGCGATAACATAGGGTAAGAGGATGTATGTTACTTAAGGATTTGGCGAGCGATATCGGAAGAGCAACTAGATCATCTTTGCAAATGGGTATCAGGTAAACGGAATAGGTGATTTTGTAGGATTTGGTTGAAGTATGAACATCCATGGAAATAAGCTCTTGGGATTTCTTGACCCGGGTTGGAGCAACCGAAGATAAAAAATCCACCATCTTCTCTGCATGATTTCGCTGTGAGAAAAAGAAGTCCAGGCCATCCTTGGCTTCCTTGATGTTGATGGTATCCTTGTGGGCGTTATGTTTCAGAATCAACTGTTCGAGATATAAGAATGTTCGTTTGTGAGGAACCTTTTGTCGCACTTGTACACACGCCCTCCAAGTATTGTGGGTATACGACTTGGCACACTCGGGACATTGTTGAGAGGCCACCACATATTCAACTTCAAAGGTTTGTTGTAGAATGGTCCCTTGGAAAGCCTCTTGCTGAACAGTAATTTTGACCTTGATTCGTTTTGAATGAGGTTCCGTCCATATGAACCCTGCGTCAATGATGCGGACCTTGCTCAAACCGCGCAATTTTCGAAGGCACAAAGCAAGTAATTCTCTTGACTCGAGGGCGGCACTTATCCACTGTGAAGGCGGTTGCAGCCAACGTTCGCAGTCCTTACAGCAGTGTAGCGTGGCTTCTCGCTGTATTCCTTGTGATATGTCAACCGTAAGTTTCACACAATCTTCGCAAAGGGCGCCTGCTGAGGTTGTCCCATCGATAGGAGCACCGCAGTTGCAACAAAGGATCCTTGACAGACGGGTTAGATAAATTCCAAGCTAGTACATGACGGCAGAAAGCGGGGAGTGCTCACGTCGCTGTTTGTTGTTGAGGTTTGTATGCAACCTGCTGCATCGGCATAGGGGAATCCAAGTCCATCGACATGATGGCAGAGAGAGCGGAAAGTGAGTTTGTTCTAGGGTTTTGAAGGAAGTTGTAGAGTAAACCGGGGCAATATAATCGCAAAATTCAATCGTGAGCCGGGATTATTAATGACGGCGCTCGGATTTACATTTTTGCCGTTTTCCCAAACCCGCTATGATTTTTTTTTCACTTTCAACCTTCGAACAAGCAATACGATTTGCCGTTATCAGCCCAATTCGTGGGCAAATGTCAACTTTACAATGAGCCGGGTTCTACTAAGAGGCATCCAATGCCGTGCTTGCCGAAGTAATCTCATTCGGTCGTTTATCTCCCTTTCCGATGTAGCGATAACGCCTCTGGCTGGTGGTTCGAGGTCCACCGCTCAAGCCCGTCCTCCAGCCCTATCGCGAAAGTTTTCATCGCAACATGCGAAATTATTTTCGAATCAGCCTTCGGACAATGCTGAGTTGGTTGTTGATCCCATACCTGAAATCCATATCGGGGAAGAAACTGAAGGGCAGCCAGAAGAATCCCAAAAACATATCCCCTGGTACCTTAAGGAGGAGCAGGTTGAAGAAACAATACCACACCCATTAAGAAAGCAACAACCACTACCACCGCTTCCAGAGAACCCACCCCCAATTTTGGAAAATCTTCTTGAGCATATATCCGTCGACATTGGCCTCGACGATCTCAGCCTCCTTGATCTTCGCAGACTCCACCCTCCTCCCGCCCTGGGTGCAAATCTCATTATGATTTTCGGTACTGCTCGAGGTGTGAAACATCTCAATGTGTCCGCAGATAGATTGTGTCGATGGTTGCGTACTACCTATAAGCTACGGCCCGACGCTGATGGTCTCCTGGGTAGGAATGAGCTAAAGATCAAACTCCGAAGAAAAGCTCGTCGAGCAAAGTTAGCCAAGAGCGCCAAATCGACTCTCACGCAACCCGACGACGGCATTACAACAGGCTGGATATGTGTTGATGTGGGGACCGTGGAAGGCGGTCAATTTCGTAAGCCGGAGGAGGAGCTTCGGAAAGTCGGTTTTGTTGGCTTCGGTACCGTTGTAGAAGGGACGCGGATCGTTGTCCAAATGATGACAGAAGAGAAAAGGGAAGAAATTGATCTGGAGGGTCTTTGGCGCCAGAAACTAGAACGAAACTCTCTGGAGAATGAAGGCCTCCCGCAACCTCAGGCGGCAGCTCCTCAAGAGGCGGGTGATATCCATGAACAGTTAACCGTTCCTCCAACTAACATAAGCCATCAAATTAGCCACGCGGCCCAAATTTCGGCCAACTATGAACAGCGAAGGGGCATATCTACTGGATCACGTCGGTGTCAAGACGCCACATCGGACACGTGGGGCACCTCTCAGATTAGCCCAAATGGTGAAACTACACACCTGCCATCTATACCATCTCCCCTAACATCCCTGTCTCACCATTTCAAAAATATTCCACCACATGAAGCGATCTACGATCTCGGGCAAGGCACACATGACAGATGTTCTACAGCCTTTTTACAGCAGTTTTACCAGGAAGTCTCACGAGCGCCTTCCGAACTAGCCTCCTCCACGAGAGAATAGAACTTATGTGCATGCAATGAACTCATCATCCCGGTTACGTAAATCCGACCTCTGCAGGCGATCCAAGAGCATATCTCTCAAATTACGCACTAACGCGAGCCCAGTTCCTGCAGATTTTGGATGCATTCCTCTCTTTTAAACCCGACCTAACCTCGAATCCTCCCAGGCTACTTCTCCCAAACGCAGATATGGAATTGGCATTACAAATCATAGACCATGCAGGGCTCCGAGGTTTCAATCTCCTTGACTCAACCATTCTCGTCAAACTATTTGTCGGAGTCTCCTTTCGGGCGCAGGTCTACCCAGTAGAGCAGAAGGATCTACCCAATTCCCCAGTTATCGGCAACCGTATTCCAGTTCCACTTAATACTTGTGATGCAGTAAAACGCGTCCAATCGCGCCTCACCCGTGTCAAAACAGCCGCGAAAATTACATTCACTACGGAGCAGTATATGAGAATCTTGCGAGTGCTCTTCGACCAAGGATCATATTCAGAATTCTGGAATACATGGGAAGACATGGCGCTGGCTGGGATAGCTCGAGATAAAGCGCTTTATGTATTTCTTTTCCAACTCCACGCGGAATCGGATGGCTGGCAATGTTTCACGACGCAGCTCCTAAACTGTATTCCAATTATGGAAAGAGAAAATCCGCCAGTACATCTTGATGGCGAGCTTGCAGGGGTCACGCAAAAATGCATTACCATCGCATATCCAGAGATAATTGATAGAGTGGAAAGAAATGAGCAGAATCCTCTGGTCAGAATGTGGCACCGCTGCCGAGTCGCGATTGAAAATGCGGCAGCAGCTGGTGGGCGCGGGCAGGATTCCACCGCTCCGTATGTCTGTAATCACTCAAATATCTAATTTGTAATATTTTACCTATACAATAAGATGAGAACCGCATGTATGATAGCATAGAGTTTGAATATCAATGAAAACCAAAATTTGTCAACATAACACGATGAGTCAGCAAATCTCCTGGAGTCAACTATTATACCTCGGCTGTTGACGAGCTCAGGAAGTTGCGATATCTATCAACTCGCGATGTCGACGTCCTGACAACCGGCACAGCGCTTCCTCCGCCACGGTCTGAACGAGGCCCGCCTCCATCTGGGCTGCTCCGGACATCAATTCGCCAACATGGAGTATATGTCCGCTTTGCAGAACGACTTCGACGATTTCAAGCCGTCACTGTTCGGTAAGCTAACCTCCGTTTTTATGTCGAAAGCCACAAGCTCTAACCAACATCCGCAGAGATCCTCTCAGAACAACAACTCTCAGCTCTCCTCCCCCCATCTCTCCGCTATATTCTTGCCGTCGCCACCCACCGGCACCCACGCTACCTCCTCCGCGCCCTCAACTCTTTTGACGAACTATACGCCCTACTCTCCCTCCTCGTAGAGCGCTACTACCTCCGTACTTTCGGCGGCTCTTTCACTGAGAACTTCTACTCCCTGAAACGCGAACGTGTCCTCGCGACCAAGAATGGCGAAATCCCACGAGCGCAGCTCGGTGCAGCGGGTTCCGTGCGTGAAACACTCAAACTCCGCTCGTCGGATATCTGGAAAAATCTGGCCGTGATGGTCGGCATTCCTTACCTAAAACGGAAACTAGATGAAGGATATGATATCCACGTCGCTCCGCATGCCGCGCTGGCCGCCAGCGGAGGAGGGATTCCACGGTATAATCCGGACGACGGCCTCCCGCACAACCCTACCGTGCGCCAGCTGCTAATCCACTATTACAAATGGTTCCTGCGGAACGTCTACCCGTCACTGAATGCAGCATACTACTTCGCCATTCTAGCCTTTAACCTGGCCTATCTGTTCGATAACACGAAGTACTCGTCGCCATTCCTCTGGCTCATAGGCACGCGGATACGAAGGCTAGGCCCCGCCGACCATGCTGCAATAGAGCTAGCTACGCAGCCTCCCAAGGCGAAACTGGACGCTCCTAATGCCAGGCCCCGGGGAGCGTTGAGCTTCCTCAGGCCACAAAACATATACCCACATCTCCTTGGGTCGCTAAAGATCTTCCTCCCAACCTCCATATTCGCCCTGAAGTTTCTGGAGTGGTGGCACGCGAGCGATTTCTCGCACCAACTCGCGCGCAAAGCGGCAGAGGCGCTGGACTTACCCCCCCCTGTCACCTCAGGCATGATATCGCCTACGGCGGCGACTGCGGCAGCAATAGCGGCTACCACTAAGGCACAAATGGCGACAACGTCTGCCAGCCAATCCACCAACAAGCCCCCAAACCCGCAAACACATATCCCCCAACGCCCTAAGCCGCCCATCTCCTCCACATCTTACCTCCCCATATTCACCGTGCCATTACCAGCCGTCGACCCGACCGCAATTGATTCGGATCCTGCCTCTGCGCCCAATCAATCCCCATGCCCCATTTGCCTTAGGCCTCTCAAAAACCCCGCCGTCTGCCAGACTGGTTATGTCTTCTGCTACAGCTGCATATTCCGCTGGATAAACGGGGAGCATGAGCGGCAGATTGACTTTATGAATGGTGGGGGCTCGGAGTGGGAGGATGACGGTGGAGGGGATGGGGATGGGGAAGAACATGCGGCAAACAGGGCCACTGCGGAGACGAGTGGTGCGGATGACGAGCAAAGGAATGATGTGGATAATAGTAGGACGAGTCGGGTTGGGAAGTGGGAGAGTGGTAAGGGCAGGTGTGCGGTTACCGGCCGCAGAGTACTGGGTGGGTCAGAGGGCTTGAGGAGGGTGCTTGTTTGACTTTATTATTATTAACTAGTTATTATTATTATTATTACTAATATGGATAGAATGTGTAGAGGCTGGTCCCCCGGGGAACGGGGGGATATGTGATACATATTCAACTTTAAAAGCGGAGAATCAAAAACTGCACCATATCTATATCTATATCTATATGTATATGTACTGTACATAGCACATTTTCTCATCAAAGTAATCGTGACTACGGTTAAGATATCACTGCAATACTCTCTATGCAATAGATCATGTAATAAATATATATTCCACATGGCAGCTGAAAGCACTTCCCCAATCTCTCTCTCTCTCTCTCTCTCTCTCTCTCTCTCTCTCTCATTCCACCAGACCATTCATACTTCATACTCCCAAAAATAATATTACCCTATTTCCAAAACGGGCCAATCGAGATGATATCCGTTTCCCATGAAATCCTTTCCTGGAATATATATATATATATAAGAGGTATCTATTGGAGTTACATCAATCCTTATGCAAGAAGAAGAAGGGGGAGGGGGGGGTAGGGATAAAAGACAGCATGCAGGGGAAAAAAGGTGTATTTGGCGCGGATAAATAGATACGGACGATAGAAACAACAAAGGGGATAGATAGTCCATATGTACAGCTGTGAGGGGGACAGCTATGCCTCTATATACATACAAGGGCTGAGGTTTAAATCAAATATATGAAGAGCATGAGCAGAGAGAAATGTGGAAGGAATAGCATGTGCCATGTCCCAGAAATAAAAATAAAAATAAAAATAAAAATAAAAAGTGGTGGGGACGCCCCTGTCCCTCACAAAATCCTATCCAGAGATGAAAAAAACAAAGAAAAATAGCTATATCTCGCTCAATGCAGCAGAAACAAGAACAAGAAACAAAGAAACTCAGAAAACAATGAAAAAAAAAAAAAAAAAAAAGGCCACCGACCCACCTAATCCAATTCCTAAATCCCTAACCACCACTTCGACCTCTCATACACATAAAAGCTCACCGCTACCATAGGCACAACCTTCATATACCCAATCGTCAGCCCGACCCAGAACCCCCGAAACCCCCTCTCAGCAAAGATCCGCTTCCCCGCCTCCGCAATCCGCATCCGATGCCCGTCCCCCACCGCCCCGGCAACCTGCATGCGGCGCCTGATGACTTCCAGCGGGTACGAGCTCGTCTGCGACACGAGGCCCGCCAGCGCGCCCGAGAGGAGCTCGGCCGGGGCCGTTAGTTGGACGCGCTTGTAGGGTTGGGCGGTGCCGGTGGTGGCGGGAGGTTTGTCGGAGTGTGGGATTGTGGTGTAGGGGGCTAGTTTTGGCTGGCGGAGCCAGTCGCCGACGGTGTCGTGTGTTAGGAAGGAGACGCCGGCGTAGGGGAGCATGCCGAGGAGGGTGGGAGAGAAGCCGCGGTAGAAGTTCGAGAGGCCGTAGCGCGGGGCGTGGAGGGGCGTTGATGAGAGTGTGTGGGGTTTTGATGGTGATGTAAGAGAAGATGTGGCTGTGGCTGTAGTTGTAGCTGTTGTCGCGGTGGTGGCAGGAGCGGATCCCGTCGTGGGTTTATTCTCGTTGTAAATCTGCCGACAGATCCTCCGCAGCGACGAGCGGACATTATGTTTTGTCTCAAACGCCAGGCGCACCCGCATTACCTCCAGCGGGTACGTGAAGAAAACCGACGTCAGCCCGGCCATGCTGCCGCTGATCAATCTGCGGAACGGCGTCTCTTTGTCCCGTGCCGGGATTACCACGGCGCGGATTTGTTCGTAGGCTAGGAACTTGATAGCAGCGTACGGGAAGATCCGCAGTAAGGTTGCCGAATGGCCCTTGAAAAGGCCCCCGCACGCCCTCGTGGCTGTTTATGTCCTGCATGGCGCGCACGACACCAAACCAGCCGGTGGAGTATTTGGCGAATTTGGGGATTAGAAGTCTGGAAGAGGATCTTGACACGGTCCAGGGGGCCCCGACGACTGTTTTCGCTGTGTATATGCGGTCAGAATTTCAGATCACAATAGTTTCCTTTCATTTCCCTTTTTCCTCTTCCTTTCTTTTCAGGCAATGGCCATTAACACAAGGGGGAACCATCAATATAGATAGACAGGGACAGAAAAAAAAAGAAGGTTAAAACATACCGCGCACCCCGCCAAACCCCCCGCCAACCCACTTCGAAATATATACTCAAAACTCCGCTTATCCAGCGCCTTCACACCGCCCACATTATCCGCAGTCACATCCACCTCGACATCCATATCCGCGTCCGCCGCAAGCTCAGCCCGCACTAGGCCCGCTCCATTTCCATCTCTACCCACAGGGGACTCTCTCGCAGGCGGAATCGTTGACGCATTTCCCTTCATCTTCAGCATCTCCATCTTTGCATCCATGGGCGGCTTCCGGCTTCCGCAACGACCGGCCGTGCCTTCGATTGTGGGCGTCCGTCGAGGGACGCGAGGGCGGAGCTTGAAATCGGATTTACGAAGTTTGTTGGCGCAGTCTGTTTCAATTGGTGGGTGTTCTGCTGTTCGGGGGGCCGCCGGAGAGGAGAAAGTGCTTGTAGAGTGCTATGTTGCTTTTCTGCGAAGCGGGTATATATGCCAGCGTTCCTGTCTTGGATGCAAAGTAGTCTCGTCGTGTGTCGATATTGTACAACCTTTTAGATATGCTAGCGAAATTCTCCGAAACTTGAAACCTCGGGTAACCTCCGTGGCTTGGTCCAGATTAACACGGAATGTTCGACAATGAAGCAGCAAAGGGCGCAAAGAGTATCCTATAAAAGAAAAGGAAAAGGAATCCTTGTTCATCCGTCTGTCTTGCGCTGGAACATCGCTGCCAGAATGGTTATACTAATCGTACGGACGTCGTCTTCGGGCGATGGGATACTCGTCTGGCTATTGACTGAGCCGCCGGCATATCTTCCACGACTCCGTGTCGAGTGGGGGAGAGAGCAAGACAATGTAGGAAGAGGAACCGATGCTGTGGCTTTCGCGCCGCCAACCGTCCGTTCGAATCGATGCCTCGAGGGCGGAGAGCGGAGAGCAGAGAGGGTTTGGTTGTTGGCAGAGGAAACATTGCGACAACCGTGTATCGTATCGAAATACGCCAGAATACGTCGGCTGGCGTCGGCGAGCTAGGCTGCTTCGGGCGACTGGCCACGTGAGATATCGCCGAGGTCCCGTGTGATTGGGCGGGACTTGGGAAATGCCGAAGATTCGCCGGGGGGAGTTTCACGTGATTGTCAACGCTGCCAACCACATGACGCAAGAAGATCTCTATATAATAACTGTCCGCTCGACTCGATAGCATGATATCTAAGTAATATAAAGGTAATTGACCAACAGCCAACCGGCCCTTTCGTATCCTATGATGAAAGATGATGAATGATAAGCAAAAGAATACTCCTCACCCCCAGCCAAAACGTAGACTTGACAAATAGCCGGCGCAACCCTTCCCTTCGCCTCCAAAACCATACAAAAATGCCAATAGAAGTAATAATAGTAGTGATAGAATAGGCCAAGCTATATCAAAAAAAAAAAAATAAAATAAATAAATAAATAAATAAAAAATAAAATAAAAAATAAAATAAAAGAAGAGGGGGAGAGTCATGGGAATACGAAACGCCGAGTTTATGCAATGAAGCGCCTCGCTAAACAAAACCACTATGCCAAATATTGGTTTTTAGAGGGGGAAATAGCAAAGTAAACAAAAATGAAATAAGTAAAAACTTCATGAAAAAAATCCTCCGGAAAAGGAAAATTTATGGGGAAGGCTAAGCAGATTAAAGAAGCAGAGAGGGAGAGAGGGCGCCGTGTCGTTCTTCGCCAAATACAACGAAACGGCAGACTGAGCGTGATCCGGACGGTCTCTCTAGGGGTCATCGGAGGCGCACCACTTGCCCCCCCGCGCTGTTACTGTCATCAAGGTAGGGCGTTGCGGTAGCAGGGAAGGGCTTTCGGAAAACAATGGATGGTATCTACTCAAAACTGATACCTGGTCCCCTGCCTCGTAAGCGGCTTTCCATGTCGATTCGTTGGCTTGCCCTCCTTCTCCTTCTCCCTCTCCCTCTCCCTCTCCTTCGTCTCATCCACCGCCACAGCCGTAGTCGTAGCCACAACCGTAGACCGCTTAGCCTTCTTCGTCGGCCGCGCCGGCTCGACGTGCAAATGCCCATTTTCCCGCAATGCAGCGCCGTTCTTCCATTTCAGACAGCGATAGCGATATCGACTCGACAAGTCCTGCCCTCCGGACGATTTCGTCCGTCTAGACATCCGTGTCGACATCGTCGTTATCGCCGCTGGCTCTTCTTCCTCCGACTCTGCGCTCTTCTTCTCCTCGGCGTTCTTACCAAGATACTCTGTGCGATTCCGCATGTACTTGGCGATGCTATCCCGATACAACTGCAGCTCCTTGCGCAGTTTCACTTCTCGGACACCGCGAGCGTCAAGCCAGGCGAGAAGCTGATCCAGGGACTCCGGATCGTCATAGTAACCCCATTCCTGCGCATTAAAAACCCCCGCAGGACCCTCCTCGAGTTCTTTCCGTTGTCGCACTGTCATCTTGAAACGCTGGATGTACTTTCGATTTTCCTCCTGCGGCAAATCAATAAAGCCTTCCCGCTCCATATCGTCGGGGCCCTGGACCCATAATCGGCCATTCGCATAGTTTGCAGACGCAGTTGAGCTGGTCGGGAGGCCCTCAAACGGCATCGCGTTCCGCTCGAACCAGTAATATCGATTCCAAAACCGGTCTTTACCCAAAACACGTGTTCGAGGACAATCGGCCTCTCGCAAGTCATTGTCCAGAATGGCGATCTGTTCCTCGTATGACTTGACTTTGGCCTTTTCTTCTTCGATTTTCTTCAGAACTCGGTGATACTGTTTCGATCCCTTGGGTAATTTAGCAGCCTGTTCTTTTCGCTCCCGCTCCTCTTCTTGCCGCCGTTTTCGCTCTGCGGCCCTATCTTCCCCGCGGCGAAGGGACCTTCCTGGGTGCGCGTCTTCATCGTCAGTGTCTGCAGCTGCCTCCGAGTCGTCATCCAAACCAGTCATTTTCACGTCCGTTAGCTCCTCCAATTCAGGAACGGGTGATGGCGGGTTTTCAGGTTGAAGCTGTTTACGCTCTTCATGCAGCCGTCGAATCTCCTCAAGACTAGCGACAACGGTTAGCTACAGTTCAGTATGATAAAAAAAAAAAATGTGGCTATACTGCAAGGTAGAACATACCATGCTTTACGAGCCCGTTGGTAGTCGATTTTCTCCTTACGGAACTCGGTCATTTGAATACTGCACTCTTCGAGGTAATTCTTGATCGCCTTCGTTTCAAGCAGGAGCATGCAGATAATTTGGAGAGCTCTCACTCGCAAGTTAACGTCGAGGGTTACATATTGCTCTTGCGCCGTGTCTTGCGTTGGCTCACGGTCAAGCGGTGCCAGATGGGCCAGGATCTCGTCACAAGGATTTCGCAGTCGCGGTCGGTAGGATAGCCTGTGAAGGAGCCCGATCATGACTAGTTCCCAACCACCTTTCTGGAAGTTTCGTTTCCGCAACCGATCGATCCACCCATACTCTCCAAACATATCCGCCGCGCGATGCACTTGTACCTCAGCTGTGCCAGAGCGGCTCCGTGATTCCAATTGATGCTTCAAATTTTCCGCTTCAGCCTTCGCATAACTGCTTCTAGTAGTCCTTCTGGGCGGTGTCGGTTCTCGCTCCGGTTCTTCAGCTTCTTCTTCCCCCGATTCGTCATCCTCTTCCTCCTCAGACTCCTCATCGGGAAGGGCAGGTAGCGAGATCTGAACGGCGCCATCTTGATCTTTCTCCTCATTCACCAGCATCTTCAACACGGCACAATGTACTTCCACAAATAACTCACAGGTAACGTCGTGAGAAGAAAATTGCATTGCCTCGACGAAATCATCGAACGTGAAGGAGTCTAATTGGAGAACCTGGCAATATACATTCAATGTGTTCCACGTTTCGAGCAGAGGTCCCACAGATTCCATCTTGATATTGCCACGCAGTAAACTATCTTCTTGGGGCGACATGTCCAGGTGCTCTGAGTGTTGATCATCAGTTAAGAATTTCAAGGAAGGCCGGAGTTTATCGCTGTGAGAGGGTGGAATATCCAAATCCTCAATCGGGTATTTGATAGGTGGCGGAGGGGGTTGCGGCGGAGGGCCATTTTGGATGACAACGGAAAACGAGTTGGCGCTATCATCGAGTGTTTGCCAATGTCCATCGTGAGTGCCATCCCCGGAAACAGCAAAAGAATGGTTTTCGTTTAACGCTCGTTGGTATTCCTCATATCGGTCATCCCTCGCCTTCGCAAGCTCCCGCAGTGAGACTTTCGATTTATGTCCCTTGCCAGCAGACTTGAGGTTCGGCCATCGTTGTTTGGAATAAAAGAATCCAAAGAGGCTTTCGTCTTCTTCTTTACCAGCAGCCACGTTAGCTTTCTTCCCTCCGACCCTATTTCCATATTGGAGATGTTTCGGGACTTCAGTATCGATCCGGTATTCATGGGCGATATGTGGTTTGACCAGCCACGGCGCACCCGTCCACGATTCTCTTGTTACAGTATTCCTGATGAATGAACGCAGCATCTGTTTGGTAAAGATTTTCCTGTCACGGGCCAGGTGTTCATCGTCCAGCAGCGCCTCCTCATTTGGCCGGCTCACCAGCTTTACCAAGTATCTCGACGACGCTCTTCGCTCTATAGAACCATTTTGATTCATTAATTCGGGGAACCGGGCCTTTTCCCGAACGATGCCCTGTAGGCGGGTTCCGTTGGTAAGGAGGACAGTAACGCGTTCGCCAGGGTAAAAGTCTTGTTTAAAATCCTTTCACAACTCGGTCAGTATAATATGAAGCTTTGACAAGAGAAAGAGATCGGAACAGGCATACTTCGAAAACCTGGTCGACTATTCAAAACACTGAGGTTAGTTTCAAGGATGGCTTGTGTAAAATAAATAAAATAAAGTAAATGATGTCGTACCAAGGCTGTCAATTCGCGAAATAGTTGAAAATTGAACCTTTCGCAAGACCGGTTCCTTCAACGGCTCCGGAAAGGCGCTATTCACTTCGCGTGAACCATCCGTCTGCTGCACAGTTAGCACGATGAACCCTTCAATATCAAAAAAGCAATGGTAGTGCCAAGTAAATCAGTGGGCGACGCACTTCACTTCTTAGAGCCTCAAAAAAAGTAAGGGAGGAATGGCCGGTTATTTCGCAGATGAACCGTTTCTATATCCGCAATATCGACTTGTTTAGCATATCCATTTCCGGTTGAAGTGTCCGGAGAGACAACTCATCAAGATGAAAGTTCTCCGGGAGACAGAGGAAACGCAAGCGCGGAGACTTATTCAGCCCGCAAAGGAGGGGGGCGGGAAGGGTCCGTGTAGGTACCTGTTTGTAGAAGTTCATTCTGAAAAGAGAGAAACAATCAGCAATTTGCGCCGCGCAAAAGCAATAATGAGAATAAGAAGCTAAAGAACTAGAGTCATATATATTACGGCACGTACCGATGAAGGAACTGCTGATACTTGGTGAACACTTCATTTGTTTCGGGGATGACCCAGACCTTTATTTCTCGCAAACACAAACGAAGAAAACAAGTTAGAATTTAGACCAAAGTCCGCTGGAGGAATATACACATATATATATATGAATGCGCAGGAGTGGAGGACATACCTCCTCACTATCATCTTCAATGGTTGGTCGCGGGAGGTACTGAACTGGTTTGCGCTTGAAGAGGACCTATAAGAACAAGAATTTGCCGTCCGTTCAGCATAATACATCCTCCGATGTCCGGGAACGCGAAAAAAAGAGTCGCAGGCGCGGCGCAGACCATACATACCATGTTGTTTGAGTCTGTATCCGCAGGAGGCCCGTCCGAGGGCCAGTGACCAAGAAAACGCAATAGGCCAACAGTCTGTCGGGTCCAGATAGTTCGGGGAAGCAGGTCTGGTCGCAGTCTCGGAGGAGCCTGGATCTAGATAGAGGAGGGAGTACAAGGTCAGTGATTCAAGCTGTTACTTTTCTTTTTCTTTTTCTTTTTCTTTTTTTTTTTCTCTGCCGTTTATTTTTTACTTTTATTCTCCAGTTTTTGGCCAGTGTTCTCCCCAGAAAGTAGATCTGCCAAGAGAAGGAAACAGCCTATCTCTGGAGGAGGACACAGATACAAGGCAAAGCGAAATCAATTGTTGAGAGAGGGTTTTTGAAACACGCGTTTGGCGGGCTATATTATTTTTGCCCTGGCGGCTCTGGGCGGGCTAGGGAGGCCGGCATACCTTTTGCGACACATGGAACGCGTCTAGAACGCAGACTCGGGTGACTTATACAACAATAGCGAGCACAGGCGAGAGTCGGGGAACGGAGGAACCGAGATAAGGGATGCGGTGGGTGGAGGTGGTGGAGGTGGAGGTTGAAGGTAAGGTTGGAGTTGGAGAGGAGGAGGAAGGGGAAGGGGACCAGAAGTTTTGGGCGCCCATTGGCTGGGAGGGGGAGTGTGGGTGTGTGGTGGGTACATATTTATGGGAGGAGGAATCAGCGGCAAGGAGCAGCACACCACGACTACTACGGCTGTTATTTACTACCTAGGTGCTGCTGCTGCTGCTAGTCCTACTACTACTACTACTAGGACTACGGCTACTATTCCTGCAGCTGCTGCTGCTACAATTCCAGTACCAGAGTTCGAGGCCAGGCGGGTGTTGGTGCGGATTGTTGGGGGGGGGGGGGGCAAATGAGGAGGCGGACAGTGGCAAGGGCAGAGGGACAGGCACCTGGGCTGCGCGTCTGGCAGCGGAGGACGGGCTGGCGAAGGGGAAGAGAAGAATTACAGGCAGAAAGAAGTTGAACCGTGGCTGAAGAAGTCGAAGTGTGTTGAAGGGAGAATTGCCATCGTCTTCTCTCTGGTGACTTGGTGGTCCGTCCTCCTCGTCGACATGGCGGGAGGCGTTGCACTCCATATCTACGAACAGAGTACGGAGTATACAGAGTAAATACATACATACCTCATGCCTCCAGACTGGATGCTCCATTTACAATCTTCTGTTCTTCCATGGACTGTCTCCTGTAACCCCCTGCTACCGCCATGCTCCTGCCAGCGTCCATCGATCTCTACAATAGTTAAGATGCATCGAATCTCCCTTTAGAGTTCCCGTAATTTTTCACCCCGTACCGTACCGTAACGTCAGTGCATCGGTGCTGCTGCGCCAAGCCCCACCGCCATTGAAACAGCGGCTCGCTTCTCTTACCGCGTACATCGGTACTAACGAGGTAACGAGTATCCTAACTTTAGTTCCCTCAACCCAACCTGCCTCCACCTCGCGCTGCTGCTAATCTCGGCGCCCCGGCGCCTCCACGGCTGGGCCCCAACTCCCGACAAGCACCATATCTATCCTCGTTCGACGCAGAGTCGGCAGGCCCTTCTCCGCTGCATGGGTCATGCCCTCTGTTTATTACCGGTGTGGCTTTGGACCAGCCGCGAAGAATGCGGGAAGGGGGGAAT